>NC_064876.1:3442942-3535442 GCF_943734665.1 Anopheles aquasalis | reverse complement strand
AAAATACAACCAAATAGTTTTGAAAGGTTGTACTTTAATATAAAACTAAGATTTAAAAAACAGGTAAGTCGAATGGTTTCTTCACCGAAAAATCTTATATAGATATGAGACATTTTAGGATTCGAATAAATCAATGAGACTTATAAATATGAGACATTTTAGGATTCGAATCAATCCCGGGCTTCGGTATTTTCGGGCTAAAAAATGCCCATTTTTGACGATTTTTTGTGACGTAACCATTCAACTTTAATTTTTCAAGTAAATGGCATATTACTATACAAATTTTGAAGACTATTCGGTATTGTTTTGAGCCACATTCAATGAAAAATTAATCCATGGCATCCGATTTTGGTAGGCATGTCGTCGCATAGGTACTTTTTACGGTGCCCATCGTACCAAAGGGTTATTTGAACTATACACATCGATATTCTTTTGATAGATTATAAGTTTATTCAGGTAGCGCCGTTGAGTTTTGTTTGAATTTCCTATTTTTCGATTTTTGCCAGATTTTTCAAGTTGAAATAGTGATCGCAATGGTCAAACCGGGTTCGTCGCTTAAATCTTAAGAGCCAAGTCTTTTGATGCGCACCAAAAACAGTGCCCATCGTTGCTGCGTGACGGGTCATCAGAAAAATGCAAGTCGATACTCGTTTGAAAGATCATAAGTTTATCTAGGTAGCCCCGTCAACTTTTTGTTGATATTCCAATTTTTCGATGATTGGCAGATTTTTGAAGTTGAAAAAGTGATGCTTTTCATCATTTTGCCTAAAAGCACGATTTTTGGCGATTTGTTTTAAAACAAGTATCAACAATTTTAATCTGAAATCTCGACAACGATACCTGGCAAAGAGTGTACAAATTATGTGTAAAAAAAACCTCAAATCAATCGGTCCAGCCGTTTTTACGGTACTGGATGCGCACCGACTTTGAAAACGTTGGTTTTGGGATGAGTTGCCAACGTTGCACGAAGCTCGAATTTTCGAAAAGTCTGTATCTATGTCAGTTTTTCCTCGATTAATCCAAAACTTTCACACAATACTCTTGACAGGATCAGCATTTATGGAAAAATATTAAAAACATGGGTAACAAAAGTAAATAAATACCGAAGCCCCTTAACCCTTAACTAAGCAGGTCTAACAAAAAAAAAACAAACCACCTACACGCAACAGTGTGGAAAAGTAAGCAAAAAAACGTACACTAGCAACACGGACCGCTTTAAGTTGGTAGCTGCTGGGGCGAGCTCTCTCACACACTCCGTCTTTGTCGCAACGTTAAATAGAAGAACAGAAAAAAAAACTCATTCTCTCTGTCCCCCTCCCACATACACCACACAACGCCACACCACGCCAGGACGCCAGGACATAGGTCGATAAAATGAAAACTCAAATTCTAAAAGCTACTGCCGAGAGCGGAGCCAACGCCAGCAAAAGAGGCACTGGGCTGTATAAAAAAAAAAAAACACACACAAAAACGGTAAACGCTAAAGTGACAGAGCAGATGGATGCAAAAGTGTCGCTTTAGCAAACCTGGGGGTACGGTACGGGTGGGCAAGCACGTGTGGAAGTGTGGCTCCTGATGCTGTTGCTGCTGGAAGGGGGATTCGTGGCACTGCGAACCGAATGTGGTGCACATAGCAGATGGTCTGTTCCGTTGTAGGTACTTCTGTTGATCCATCCCGATCCGTCCACTTTCAACAGCCGCGCGCTCTTTTCAAGCCCTCCCGTACCCGCCCCCGCTCGTTCGTTCGTTCGTCCGTTCGTTTTGATCTCAATTATAACTTTTGTGCCACTTTTCCCTTTTCCTTTTGTGGCGTTTATGTTCCGAGCGTTAGCGTCAGAGCGTCCGGGCGTGTTAGGGTGTCCTTGCAGTGGAGGCGCGCCCCACTTACAGATGGATGAAACTTTTTACACAGCCCACAGCTCCTCGCGTGGCCATCAGCATGATTAGGACCGTACTGAGATTCGGTCCGCTTCTGTCGCCCCCACGCCCCCAACCCGGTCAGGAGGAGGTCCCCGGTTACGGTGAGAATCGTACTCGACCAGTGCACTTCAAGCTCCAGCTCCGGATAGCCCCCGGAACGCCAACTCGCGTGCCATGGCGGCCTTCATTTCCATAAACCAGTTCAACACCCAGGGGTTACGCCTGGCTTCGGCTCGTCCTCGGGCTCGGTATATTCGCAGGGAGGGAAACGCCAGTACGCTCCAGTTTGGTCTCTAGAAGACGGATCCGTCTGGCTGGGGGGCTTGTTGGACAAGTAGCGCAAGAATTAATATATTATTTATGCCCGCCACCCCAGGCCAGCCTGTGGGTGTACGCTTCTACTGAGAAATCTTCGCGTCAATAGAATAAGGAACGGAAACGGTGCCCCCCCCCCCCGGGGGGGGGCTGGCAGTGACGATTGTGTAACCAGCACGCATCCAAAACGCTGCACACGCTGACTCTTTCGGGGGGGGGGGGGGGGGGGGGGGGGGGGGGATCCCTCTAAGGGACTGGGTGGTTAGTAAAAAATTAATTCCCCTTCCCCACGTTCCCACACCATGAAATGTACGGCTAGCGTCAAGCAGCGACCGAGTGAGAGAGAGAGAGAGAGAGAGAGAGAGAGGAGAGAGAGAGAGAGAGAGAGAGAGAGGAGAGAGAGTTTTCGGAGTGGTTCGTTTGAAGAAAGTTTCGTTACCAAAAAACCGTTTGATATGGCCAATATAGTTTGTTTTTCTTTTTGCCACAGCCACCTCCCAAAAGGAAAGGACTCTCTCTTTCTCTCTCTCTCTCTCTCTCTCTCTCTCTCTTTCACTCTTCCTTCAAACGCCCTCGCCCTTGAGGTGGTGTCCCACTGGGACTGGGAGTCGATCAATTATAAAACATTGCATTAACATTCTGCTCCTGCAAAAGTTGCTCTTCTTCTTCTTCTTCTGCTGCTGCTGCTGCTGCTTCTTGCGCTGGTGGCGCACAAGGCGCAAGGCTGCCCGTAATTGGGAAGGTTATTTTAATCAATTTGCGCCCTCCCCCCTTGTGATGAAGGAGCCCACTGCTCCTGGGGATGTAGGCTGGGGAACCAGAGCTGAAAGAGCTGAAAGTAATCATTTTCCAGCGGCGTACACCCACCACCAGCCATCCGGACCCCGGGGTTTTGTAGCGAAAGCGATAGCAGTTGTGGTTGTGAGCAGTGGGAAGCAGGGGGGGGGGGGAGGGGGTGCTCATGCGACCGCTGCAGCGTTCGCTGATGGTCGTGGTTGATAGCTTTACGCCTTTGTGTAGCCACCGCTCCTGTGGCGCACCGCAGCGCGCTAGCAGCGGTCTATAAATATTGATAGCTGCTGCTGCTGCTACTACTTTGGTGTATCTGGATGAGGCGACAACCATCGCACCCACAAAATCTTTCGAGGCTCTTTAGCAGCAGCAGCTGCTGTATATGAGTGGTGGGCGGGTCTATATATCGTGCTTCCCCTTATTCTTTTCTCTTCTTCTTTCCCAAAATTCTCCTTGTTTTCACGATGACCCCAAAACTGATGGCGTCGTTGGGTTGGAATTTGTTATTTTGCCGTTTTTTTTCCTCCCCCCCCCCCCTCCCAATTGCCTTCACGGGCTACATATATTAGGTTGGAGCTTGAGTCTTTTTGTATTTTAGCAATAGATGGCTTTGGAGTCGTCTTTCTCCACCGTTATCAATCACACTATGTCATATCAAACCTCGTTGTTTTAAGGGTCATTTGATGTGTCTTTTAATGAAAACAAACCAGAACTTGGAGAAGTGGACAAAAAGTTATCGCTTTTCAAAGATGTACAGTGAAAATAGTGAAGCAATTCGCTATATTTATGAAATTTTTCTAAAAAAATTGGGCCACCAACGTGATGTGAAAGGCAAAAGGTGGTTAACCAAACTGGATCATGTTTGGTTGAAAAAAGTTGCGCGAAACCAAAAATTTATCCCTCTGAAGTTTTGCTAAAAAATACGAAAAGCCTTATGCTCCAACCTAATATATTTTTCCACACGAAACACACGCGCGCCCAGCAGCACCAGCCGGCAACCAAGCGGCTACACGAAGTTGACAGGAACAACGTCCTCGATGGTAATCAGCCCGTCGGTCGGTCGGTCGGTCGGTCGGTCGGCCTGCCTTTAACTATTCGACCAACTCGTGGCTTCGTTCGTTCGGCTTCCCCTTTGTGGCTATCGGTTCACTAGCAATCGGTTCGGAATGCGTTCACTGGCGCGCTGTTCTCTTTTATCACCTCCCGAGACGGGCCTAATGATGCAGAAACCATCACATGTTCGTAATGGCGACGCGTTGGAGTTCTCGCTTCCCCTTTTTTTTTTTTGGCCGGTTGGCTGCCCGCTAATCTCAGCTAACCGGTGCGATCAGAATTCGTGGTAGATCGAGACGAGACGCACCGAAGGATACTAGCGGTGCAAAAGTGGGCGGAAGGGTAGGCATCACAAATCAATCCAGGGATTGTCCACCACCCGCCCCGATTTGCCCGATTGTATCCGACGTACAGTGCCCGGCACAAATAAAAATCCACTCACGACGATTCATCTACATTGCTGCGAAACGGTTAAGTTTCCGCATGTAACAATTATGTGTATATTTTTATCATGTAGAATGAAGCCTGTAGCTTAATTTGTCATATGGTTTGTAAAATTTGCATGCACCATAAATCAGTAAATTGCATTTTAAGTTTAGGGTATGACACAAAGAAAAATCCATCCAATACAAAATCAGTTGCAATATTGTTATTTATCAATTGATCTACTTCTCGCTTGTTGATGCTGTTGGATTTTCCTGTGTTATTGATTGTAAAAATGGTTGATTGTTGATTGAAGTTGAAGTTGATTGTTGGCGAGTATAAGTTGCCGGAAAAGTGACTGTTTTTCTGAACCTTAAAAGGTGTGTAAAAATAACTTTTCGTGTTTGCAATCTTCACGTGTGGGGTTTTTAAAAACGTTATACAGAGTGCAGAATAGCTATAAAGTATGGGAATAGTCGGGTATAGTTAGGGTATGGTATTTTTTGTGTCATACCCTAAACTGGAGATTGAAACTTGAAATTCAATTTACTGATTTATGCTGAATGCAATATCATAAAATCATACGCTTAAATAAACTACAGGCTTTCTTCTACAAAATAAAAATATAGGCATAATAGTAAGGAATGTAAATCATAGCCGATAGTGGATTTTTATTTGTGCCGACCACTGTACGTAACCCGGACGGAATTCAACGCGGTGTTGGAGCACCTGCTTACTCACCTTTAATCCATTTGTGAAACAGCTTTCCAAATCTGGCCGTCTGGTAGATCCTAGCCATCTTGCGGTCGTAGTACCGACGAGAGCGGCGGCGGCGGCGGCAGCAGCAGCAGCAGCAGCAGCAGCAGCAGCAATTTGTTTACGCAAACCAAGCCCGTTCCGTCAGCCATTCAAGCAGTGTCTAGCACCGGTCGCACTGTCGAGGACTGTACCAGGCACGGCACGCCAATCCAACACAACGCCCAACACAACAATCCACACCACATTCGGGAGGTGCGGGTACCTCCAGTCAGCACTACCGCACACTTACACAAAACACATAAACGCACGTACGCGCACCCTAGCAGCAGGATCGCTCGCTCTGTGACTGTGAACAGAGTTTGTAAGACAGAAAAATCGGATGATTAAGCAAAGTATTATGAGAGAGACAAAAGAGCAGAGCAGAGAGAGAGAGAGAGAGAGAGAGAGAGAGAGATCGAGAGCGAGAGAGGAGGAGGAGAAACATGGAAACGTTGCTGGTTGCTAGGATTCGGAGGAGATCAAGGCGTCAAGAAGGTAACCGGGAGAGCTCTGGGGAAGCTCGATTGCTTTGCTCGATTTGCTTTCAATTATCTATCTGATTTACTAGGCCGACCGGGTACGGCAGGGCAGCGCAGCCGAGGTCGGGGCGACAGATAACGACAAATTTACGCAGGACCAGATCCGGGCCCGGGACGGCACACAATCTGCTAGCAGCAGCAGCAGCAGCAGCAGCAGCAGTAGCGGCAGCAGGATAATTTGGGCGTAGCGTGGGAAGCTCGTCTTCTTCGAAGGGTTGCTGCAGGGTTTTCGGGAGTCATTGGCACATTGTATTGACGCTTTTTTTTTCTCTTCTTATCAATATCAGCCCTCCTTTTTTCTTCTTTTCCTTCTTTCATTGCTGGCATTGCTGTATAAGTTCTGGTCCCACTGGCTGTACTGCCTCCTAAAGCTTGGAACACTTAATATATGGTCGCATAAAATAGGACACAGCTCAGGCTAGATATAAGCTAAACACATAGTAAAGGTGGCATTTTGTAGGTATTTTATCTAGCTATGCGGGAAAAATAGCGATTAAATTATTGTGCCACAGTGTTGTGTATGAATTAACGCACTTTTGGTTTTTTAACATATATAAGGACGGATGAGCCGTATGTTTAACGCACTTTTGGTTGTTTATGCTACAAAAAATGTGCTGCACAGTAGTGGAAGCAGTCGCATTGTCCATTTTTCCCCACCATTTGCACAATACAGATGGATTTTTAATCATTTTACGCTGTTTCTTTAGTTGTTTTGTTCGATAATATCTCAATATAATTGTATTGGACTGTGGGTGCTGTGTGCAATTTGGAGGATTCAAGGATTTCTGGTATGAAATCAATGCAATGTTGTTTCGATACCAATTTATGGTCTCTGTGCCGCAATGGCAGCTTGCTAAGTCGGGCCAGAACTTCACCGGACCTTTGTGAGACTCAATAAAAGGTAGAAGGATCTTTTCCAGGCATTCTTCTGGGCACAAACGGCCGTTCATGGACTCTCCCGTGATGAAAACTTTCGTTTTCAAAGCACAACTGCCGATCGCTTGCTCAAATGAGCAGGTTACGAGTAATTTTATCTCCGTAAATGAACTAAAACCTTCTTATCGCATTCCCTGTATGATTGCTAATGTCAAATTTGCCTCCCAGCTTATGGCAAAATGCTGTTTTACGTGAGATTCATCGTCTATCAAACCCCATGGTTCAAAGTCGGTCAACAATTGTTCGTAAGGCTTCCTTGCACGGATTGTTGGCAATCAAGCGTTGGCCGATGGAACTAGTTGGCTATTTTATGGCTCACAAACCTTCCCACACAAATATTTGTTCAACTCTGATTGCACTGGTCGTAAGTTTTTTTTGGCCAAATTACGCTTAGAAATTCCAGGATCGGTTGAAAACTGTTTGATTATGTTTTAGCCGTAGCATTGGGCATGTGTTGCGCTTCTTCGCCTGTTTTATTATGTCCAATTAAACGTAAGATTCCCCACCCGTAACGTTTGAATATTGTATTTCGAGCTTCGGCTGAAATTTTGGGGATTTTTCTCCAGGCAAACCCGAAGTTTTCATAGTGAGTGTGCAGAGGATTTTCTTCTCATCCTTCGTGTTTCATCGCGTGATAACTTTTGAAGGTATGGTTCGATTTTGGCAAATTTTTTATCACTAAAAGAAAAGACTTGGCCCTTTAAAAAGACACCAACAGAGTAGCAAAGCGACCACTAGGAGCGCTACAGTGAGTAAAAGAATGGGGCCAAATATTAATTGTTCCAAGCTTTAGTAGCTCTAGAGGAGCCGTGAGTGCTTGCTTTATCGACGATCTACTCAATGTCGCCTGCAACGCAGTCAAGCACAGGATAAAACTAGGTACAGGATGACGATGAAGGGATGAAATCAATCGGCACACACATAAACACGTGCTAGGCAACTTGGTTTTGTTCTATCGTGCGTACCACAACGTGCACGCGCACGTTGATGGCAATCGGTTTCCGGCAATCCATTCAAATCCCGTTGTCCGTCCGTTGTCCTTTGTCCTAGCGCACAGGCCGCTCTCGCCACAACAACCGCATTCATCCCGCGTGTCGCAAGAGGCCACAAATACCCCATAAACACTCAATACACTGCAGCGTGTACTAAATTCTCAATCAAATTGCGTAAATTGCGTTCAGCGAGCGGTTGCCACTTGGCTGAATGACGCACTTCACACTCGCCCAACGAGCTCGGTCATAAACAGTCACACACAGGCGGGCACGAGCGCGCGCACACATACGTACGCCCCCGCAAATACACAGATTCTCGGTAAGGATTGTGGGGCCCCGTGGGTGGCGTATTGCTGTTCGGTGAGCTTGGTTTGTAAAACAGGATGGACGATGGAGCTTTAGCGGTTTTCCACACGGGCATCATCTTTGTCGGCAGTGAGAGAGGGAGAGAGAGAGAGAGAGAGAGAGCGAGAGAGCGAGAGAGAGTGCATCCAGGTTTGATGACCCTGGAGCTTGGGCCATTTCCGATGTGCACGTTTAACGATTTACACAACGATCCACAAACGCACAGAGGGGTATTTGCACCAAAAACCGGCCAAAACCCTCGGACAAATTTCTTTTGGTGTGTTCAAATTTTGCCTTGCTGACAATTTTAAAATGTTCTACACATGATAGCACTATTATAGAAAGCTTAAACAATGATTACACATCCCTGCTACGTTATCATTTTATCAGCTGTGAAGTGGAAGGATATAAATTGCTGAAATAGGTGCGTTAAATAGGAAAAAAACAATAGTTATAGTCAAGATAACAGCCGGTTCTTGGTATGCACGAACATCTACGGGGCTAGTAGAATATTTTGCAGTGCTCTTAATGGTTGGAAACTTATAAATAATCACAGTTTTATTTTTATCAAAAATGAACCTTCGCAAAAAACCATAACAAAAATGAAAATCTCAACTTCAACGTTGTCTCGAAAACACGGCAACGCCCGCGCAAAAATTCAGATAGCATTTGAAAGAGTAAGGCCTCTGGAATATAAAACCAGTTGAAATTGTTCCGCCTGGTTCCGCTTTACCGATTTATCGATGTTTTTGTGAAATATGGGGTTTTCCAGAATTTTTCACCTGTTTTGCTGTACTTTTGCTTTTATTTTCCAGCTTGATTTCTTGGCGATATTTGTGCGAAGATACTCTAAAAAAATGCTTCAAGAAGGTTTTGGCGACGACATACTTCAATAAGCTGGGAGGAAATTAGCTCAACTTTTAGAGTGACCCTCAGTAGTAGACAGAATGAAGGTCTTTGAAAGGAAATTCTGAGATTGAAAGCAAGTTTCAAGCGAAAATGGATGGATTCCAATATCAACTGGATGATTTCAAACGTTGCTCATGACAAACGGTTGCAATCTAGAGTGAATTTAATATTTTTGGAGTAGGGTAAACGCTATAAAAGGGGGGCGCTCAAGGAAAATTACAAATGTTAGAGAAATAAGAGAAAGGCATATTCATAAACATTGTCTCGCTCATATATGCTGAAATTGCTAGAAAACATTAGTTTTTTTTTCTACGGTTTTAAATCGAACATCAATCATATTGCAACAACGAATAACAATCATGAGGGGTGTTTTTGGCCGCTTTTTCGCTCCAATACCACCCCCTGTGCGACGTGCAGTAGTGTCCACCCTGCCAGAAATAACCGATATTAAACTCCCCTCTGCTCCCCGCTTTCCCAGACTCAGAATCCCGATCGCAGCGGTGTGATTTGTTGGAATGAAAGTCAAACACAGTCAGACACACACACTTCTACCCGGCCAAAAGGATCTCTCCCATACCAAGATGTGGGGCGGCCAAGTGAGCCTGCAGCTGTCAGGCTAGAGCTGCAGAGTGTCAACGAGGCCCAGGCCCAGAGAAACAGTGCTAGCAGCAATGCGTAGTTGATTACAGCATAGTTTAGGCCGGTAACTGTTTTGCTGCTGATTTATAGCTCCCCCCCCCCCCCCCCCCCCCGCGCCAGCACTGTTCCTGCGCCTCATTGGAATAACAATAATATGATGGTGGCGTAATACATGGCCGCCACATCTCGATCCAACTCGGGATTTTCATCGACCAGTGGCCATTTGCTTCTAACTTTCCTGCTTCCTTCCTTGGTAGCACAGGTGGACAACGCGTAGCACCAGGGACGCCACCAACAGAAACGAGAATGTGTCCATATAGGTGAGAAAGAGAAAGAGAGAGAGAGAGAGAGAGAGAAAATGAGAGAGATAGCAGAGGCAGGGTAGGCGTAAGAGCTAGACAGCGGCCCGATAAGGGTCAGATGATTTATGTTTCGCTTGGTCCCGTTCGCACGGCGTTGACGGCGTCCCGGGCACCCGGGCCGGGATCCTCGAATCCTTGCGGTACTTGAGGCGCAAATGTGTGTCTGTGTGTGTGTGTGTGCCTTAGCGGTTTTGTAGTGCACAGGCGACCCATGGCGGTTATGGTCCTCTCCAAACAAACTTCTCAAGTAGAAGCTAGAGCAGCAGCAAAGGCAAATGGTTCATGGTTTATCTTGATTTTTGTTTACTTTTTACTTGTTGTGCGTCGTCGCTTATTCAGGTCTTCAACCTACACGGGCTCCCCCGGCGCTCTCTCTTTCTCTCTCTCTCTCTCTCTCTCTCTCTCGCTCTTCATAATTTCAACATTATAATTCCCCTTCCTTCACCCGCCGGTACGCCGGCTCGTCGTCTTAGGGTTGCTAGGATTTTGTGTGTGTTTTTTTTTCTCTCCTTCTTTTCTCTTTTCTAAACTTGTGTCTCGCCTTCCTGTGCAATCTGGTAACAATCCCAGTCCCAAAAGTACACAGTACAGCGTGCGCACCGCGTTGAGTGTGGCTGCGCTGATGATGAGTCAGTGTTCCTCCGGCATTTACATATTATCGCAAAGTTTGCGCCCCATTCAGAAGCAAATGGTGCCTAGCCAAGATGTAACTAGCTAATTTGCAACAAAAAAAAAAAAACGGAGGAATAAGGAGCTCGGGATTCCGGACCACTGATCTCCTCTCTACTGTAGGTGTACCAACCAACTTCCTTTACGATATCCTGAACAGGTTTTGCACCGATGTGCTGGAGCGTTGTTAAGTAGCAAAACAAACGTTCCTCTGTCATGACGCCCATTCTGGTCGAATCTCGATCAATGCTTGATTTAAACTGACTATTTGTTGTCGGTATTGGGTGTTGTTAACTGTTTCATCATGTTTTAGCAGTAATTCTGACTTTTTTTTCGAGCATTCGATGCGAATGCCGGAGCAGTTTTCTTCAAATGGAAGCCAAAGATCAATGCTTCCCGCATTTCGTCATTTTTCGGAACAAAAATGGTCATTTTTAACACGATGCCAAACTCGATCTGTCTTGTTTAATGGGTTTTCTGGGTATAAGGTATTATTAACAGATGTCCAAACAACCAAAAAAAAAAAATGAGTTAAGATGCGCTTACACCAAACATTCACGTTTGACACATTAATGCGTAAAAGCTCAATTCATATTGGTACACCTAGTAGAAGCCACTCGAACTAAGTTCTTGTGCTGCTGCTGCTGCTGCTGCTGCTGCAAAAAAAGACAGCTCCCTCGATACCTCGAAAGGTACACTTTCAATTCCAGTCTCTTTATTGGTTTATTTGCTCCAGCTCACCGGCAATGTTCGCACCGCACCGACCAATTCTCTTTCGTCGATATCGCTTACGCTCACTCGTCGACTCGCGGCGGTGCTGTTCGCCTTTGGACATTATTGATTATTGGCTCTCATCTCGTTACATCTCCGCGCCCTCCGACCTCACTCCCACCGGTGCCCTGCTGCTTCCGTTTTCCGCTTGCTGTTCTCACATTTCTCTTCAATTTCCCCTCCGGGCAGGGCCCGGGTTTCAATTGAAGACAATCTAGACAATACTACTGCAAAAAAAAAAAAAAACAAACAAAACAACACGATGATGGCCGTCGATCGAATACCGGCCCATCGTCAAAAGCGTAATTAAAAAGGAAGGTCCCAGCGGCGATTGTAACAATGGAAACCGCTTGAAACGCATCAATCCAGGGATAAGGATCTGGTTTCGTTCGGAGCGGCTGACGGCTATTGGGCAATTCAATTCCCATCGACAGCTCTAGCCAGCTACAGTGGTCGGCATAAAGTAAAAGCCCCCCTCTATGGTCCACCACATTTTCGCCTGTAAATTCGACATTTTCGGTCGCAAAGTCCATGTGATTTTTTTTTTTTTTGCCAGAAGATTATGATTGTGACAAAAGGAAAAGCCCACTTTTGCAAAGGACTTAAATATTATTAGGACTTTGGCAGAGCCCTGTGGTCACTGTATCGTTAATAGGACATTTATTAACGTCTGTTTTAATGTTTTACGTGTTCTTCATTATTGTTTACAGATGTTAAGTTCACTTATCCTAGCATCTCCAGTAGAAAGTCGATTGCGCGCGGGTTTTTGCACGAGGAATGGGTGTATCAACGGACAGCAGACCATATGCTCATCAGCAAACAGCAAAGGATTCTTTGATTTATTCAGTCCGCGTGTGGGCACGCGAGGAAGCAATTTTGTTGAGCAATGGGAAAACGATTTTAAACGAATCTCTAAAACCATAAGTTCTGATTGACATCCTCGTCATCTAGAATCACCTTCTCAAAGCTCAGGTTGAAAATTTACGAGAATTTTTATATAAATTCCCGTTATGAACGATGTTTCTATTAACAACTATTATTTTACGAGACAATACAATGAGAAAAATACTCAACATAACTAAAACCATGTGAAATACATGTCAAAATAGTTACAAATGAAAATCCGGGGGTATGAGTGGCCCAATATGAATTTATAAACATGTTTCCTTGCAGGTGGGCTTTTACTTTTGTCACATTCGTGATCGACCATCTCGCATATAAAGAATTTTCAAAAAGAGACTATCAAACCAATCAAGCTCAACGCAAGTGATTTGGAAAGAGGAAAGCTCGGGCTTCTAGCAAAAAAATAGCACATGGCCTTTGCGAACGAAAATGTCGAATTTACAGGCAAAAAGGTGATGGACCATAGAGGTGGGCTTTTACTTTATGCCGACCACTGTAGCTCCTAGCTAGGGGTTTGTTGCCTTGTTGCCATTGCCCCCCCCCCCCCCGCCCCATTCGCGCTTCCATTCCATTCATTTCATTTCATTTTGATTTCAGGCAAATGTGTGCGTCGATGATGCTGCCGCTGAGGGCGCGTGGTGTGCCTACCCTGGCCTGGCTAATCCTACCTCCCGTGTTTTTTTTTTTCTTGTCCAGCGCACAACAGCAAAACCCCAACAAAGCCTCGGAGAAGCCTCGAAGAGACTGACTCAGACTGGCAGGCTGGGGGTGGAGAAAAAGATGCTGGCACTCGTAAGATGTATCACCGTACCCGGGGGGGGGGGGGGGGCCGTCGTTGTTGGCCGGGTGTTTCTTCTATTGGTTCGTCACCGGTCCCTTCGGTCCGCGTCCTCGCTCTCCCCGCCCCTGGGAAGCGGGGCCCTGGCGATGGGATTGAGAAATCCAATTTAAATTCGTGCCGTGGCGGCGCCGCTCCCGCGCGGTTCGTTAATGTTTCTTCGGAACGGCACGCTCGACGAGCGCGAGCGCGAGCGCGCGCGCGCGCCCGCTGACGTGTTAAAGGCAGGCAGGGGGGAGGCTGCGACAGACCCGTGCTAGAGAGCAAGATTGACACATGCACGTATCGCGAATTATGCTAATGGAAGTTTACCGAAGGCTGTTTACTGGCGGGAAACGCACACGGAACGTTCGGATTGGCGAATGTCTTCTAATCATGCCCCTGCTCTAGCTCTAAACCCCGCTCCAGCCCGCTCGCGTGACGTGTTTGTCGTCACCTTCCGTCCCCCGGGGGTGTCTCTGGTGGCGCGTGCGAGTCCGAGCGTCGGTCATGCGTAGTGCGACCGCCAAATTGTCACTTTGTTTTTTTTTTTCCTCTGTGAACGAAACATTAGAGTGTGCCAGTAGTGGCTTTTAGTAGTAGGGAAGGTAAGTTCGCTGACATCGCTCGCCACGACGCTTCTCCGGCGTCGTCCGGTGACGATCAGGACGATCAGGCCACTCAACATCTGCTCCGAAAAAAAATAAAATAAATAAAAAACACAAAGTAATCCATGGAGCGAACGAGCGAGCGAGCGAGCGAGCGAGCGGTTGCTTTTTTAGTGGCTGTTATTCCTACACCCCCTTTCCCCCTCCCCCCCCCCCTTGGTGTGTCCTCGTGGTGGCACCTCGGTGTGTCTAATAGTTGTGGTCAAAGGTTCTCCAAAACGAAAAAACAAAAACGAAAAAAACAAAAAAACACAAAACCCCAAGGCATGGCTCGGCGAGAACTCGTTGGTGAGAATGCGCTGACTCATCGCAGTCATCGCAGTGATCGGAGTCAGCGTAGCGCAAAAGCGCAGTAGCCAGCGCAGGCTTGGGATTTCTTCGCCCGGGAATGTTCGTGGTTGCTTCTGGGATGGGAGGAGAGTGAAACCCGCCCCCCCCCCTTCCCCCATCTGCTCCAACAGCATGGTCCTCATTCATCCTGCGACCTGCGACAGGCCTGAACCTGATGATCAGAGTTCCTAGCATCATCATCCTCATCATCATCGCCGCCGCCGCCATGTGTAATCGCTTGAATCGATCGAACTGCGCAGTTCGTACTCGTGGCCGAGGTGAATTTGTCTGCACCCTCGCTACCAATCGACCCCCCCCCCCCCCCTAAACCCTCTCCCAAAATGCGTGGTGTGCCAATTAGCAGCGCCCGAAGCCGATTCTATGGCGTCCCGCTCGTGCCCGCGCTATGCCGTGCGATCTGCCTTGCTCTTGTTCATTATCATTATGATTACCACCATGCGTCGGCAAATCGATAGCACACCTGGGCCCTGAGCTCGTGACATTGGAATCGATGGAGGTGCTACCATTGCCTTGCCGGTTTCGCTCTTGTCTTGCTGGTCTGCATTGTTTGCATGTTCGCACCACCAGACTGTAAGAATCTAATCGCGTCCACACAAACAGCTGCAACACTGTTAAAAAAAAAAAACGCCATATCTTTTTCATTTTTGTTTGGATTTTATTTGAGTAAAACCAAAAAGTGGTGGGAATTTCATAAACTTTTTGAAACAGTAATCAGATTTTTTTTTCCCCGGTATGTTACTTTTTGGATGAATTTATGGTCTTGCGACGGTAGGGGAAGCCTAAGCCGCTTGGCCGCAAAGTGATGAAATACCGGACATGGTATTACTTCGATGAGAAACACGTTCGCTATCCTGTGGCAGGATGGCAACGTCGAAGTGATACACCTAAACTGTGTCACAGAACTAAGAATACACTTTTATTTCGCGCTGCTTGCGCGTTTTAAAAACATGTAACAACACTGAACATACTATTTTAATTAGTTCAATTCAAATCTTTCGCCTTCGTTTCTGTTTACGGCACGAAATTCGCTTTTGGGAACCATGACACGCGTGGCACGCACGAGTTCGATTCGGCATTTCATCCAAATGATTTTTAAAAGAGTCCAAACTCGCATGATTTATATTGCCTAGTTTTCCTAGCATGTATTCCCATATGCTGAGGTCCAGCGGCTGCTAATCTCGAGACGCTGCGGTCCATTCCAATGAGCTTCAACCCTATCGGCCACATTTTTGCGGTTATTCCTCTGCTTCTTCAAAAGGCTATATCCAAGATCCTTCTTAATTAGTTTTACATGCAATTGTGATTCATTTTCAGATCACGCGCCATTTTTCTTGACGAGTGTTCCGGATTTCATCGTATACGCTCCTTGACCGCCTTAATTATCGCTGGAGTGCGTACGGTCCATGTTTCGCTCGGTTTTACGTTTCAGGGACAACCGATCTTTGAATCGTTTGATGGTCCTGTGCGCGAATATTCTGGACAAATTCAGATGCGATAGCTTGATTCTTATCTGATGGTTAGTTAGGTTTTGACGATGTAGCATCTTAATTTAGTCTCTAATTGAATCCATTTGAATTTTCTAGAAAACAAAACTCAAATTCCGTAGTAAACAGACCACTTTTTCGAAAAGAAAACACAGATCTGACATTTAGCTGCCATAGCCACTACAGGGTGCACTAGAACAACTGTATCACTTTATCGTTGTCATCCTGTAGTTGCCAGAGAAGTCAGCTGATGATTTACACCCTCGGCTGGCCACCAGGACGCAAGTGATAATGGGTTAGAGATGCGATACCACACAACAATGTATATTTTTTCTTGCTTAATCGTGTGTAGTTTTGTTCCAGAAAACAGAGCTTTAGCGGGATGCTCCATTGTTGTCCTTTAATTTGGAAAAATCGCCAGTCGAATCACATAAAATGCTTGTGAGGAGGCCTCTGGTGACAATGTGGCATTGGAAACCACTCGCAAAGATGGCCATTTTTTATTTGCGTTACAAGAAGCGTGAAAATCGACCCAAAAACGATTAGGAACAGGAAGTTAACCAGCCATTTCCATACGCTTACGTGCCATGGAATGGTTCAAACAGTAGGTAAATGGGTGCACCATGCATTGAATGATATGCAGATGGAGGAGCGACGCCAAAACACTTGCGAATTCTTGCTTGCTAGGTAAAAACGAAAGCTCGTTCCAGCTTCTTGTGGAGACTGGCGATGACAAGTGAAATGAAAAGTATATTTTTGATACTCTAAAATGCAAATAAAATCATTAATAGCTCACGGCCAACCATCAACTTCTCCCGCAAGACCACAATCGCATTGAACGCAAGACAATGCGCTGCGCGTTTGGGTGGCGGTCAGAAGGTCGGTGTCGTCTATTACGAGCTTGTTGTAGCCTCGTGAAACTGTTAAGACACTAGCAAATAATCAAAATGCACCGCGCTGTGCTTGAAACAAGGCCGATTTATGATCAACGACATCATGGGAAGTTGATATTTCTTCACGAGAACGCCCAACTCGAACCTCGACAAAAAATGGTCCATAATGTTTTGAATGCAATAAACTGGGTGGTTCTACTTCATCCCGCTGATTAACTAGACCTGGGCCAGTTAATTAACTGGCTGGGTGGTTTGTGTCGCTAAATGAACAATTCTTTTCATATGGTAGGCACACATTGCCCAAAAGAAATAGGAAAAATGTAAAGCTAGCAAGGAAAACTACTAAGATGAATTTAGTTTTTAGTTTTCTCTTTTTTTAACTGTGTTTTCATTAACAAAAAAAAAACAGCAGTTTTAAGTTGTATACACCTAGTATAAGAATAAAGGTCTAGAAACCAGCGAAACCAGATTGAGCTGACCGTTCGACAATGCTTCGAATCGAATCGAAATCGATCGGAAAAAGCTAGGAAAAGTGACGCTAGAATCTGTAGAATTTCTTTTTCTCGTATTACATATTTCTTTCCCCCCCAGGGATTCTTACAATCGGCGCCTGCGTGTCGTGGCCCCTGCCGTCCGTACGGGTCCGTATTCCGTGATGGACGGCGTGTAGGCGTAGTAACAGTCATCAGTCTGACAGCGTGGCGCTTCGAAAGCCGCCGAGGTCACCGCCAGTCTGGGCCTCGCGGACACCACAATGGTTTGATGTCGGTCCGCAAGACCGCCCGAGATTTCCGGCAATGTCGCAGCAAGCGGCGCTCCTACGCAAATCGCGCTGCTTTCGGCCGGTATTTGGCCTTCCACCGATTAGTGCAGTGCGCCGGAACTTACCGGTACCGGTCCTGGGCGCATGCGAGAGAGAGAGAGAGATTGGAAGAATAATGGGGGGGAGAAGAAGAAGAAAAAAACCCTTAGTGCCCCAGTGCCCATGGAAGGCGCCAAGTAGTAAAGCCAAAAAAAAAAAAAAAAAGAAAAAAACCCCCCCAAAAGGAACACGAACGAGCGGCTGTTGAATGGTCGGTTCTGACCACAGAGTCGAGTCAGACGTACCGGCCGGGGGTCGGGTGGGGGTCTGCTAACTTTGTAACGTGGATTCGCGCGCGCGCGCGCTTAACCGCGGTCTCTATTTCGCTCGCCGCCGCAAAGCGCCGCCTCGCACTCGCCGCCCACTAGCAGCCTGCGCAGCCCTCCGTCCCTCCCTGCTGCACACTGCCGCCCAGTCGCCTGTCGATCAAACGAGGGGGAGGGGGGGGGGGGGGAAGGGTGCGGGTGAGGCGGGAACGGGCGAACGGGATTTGTTTATCCGCCTGGCAAAGCTGGCATCAGTCGAGCGCGAGCACCTAAACCCGAACCTGTCAGCGCTGCTTACCTCCTCCTCTTCCTCCTGCTGGCTGCCACCCACCCTCCCTCCCTCCCGCGCTACTCTACGCTGTCTGTGTGCGCGTACGTCTTTACTTATTTCACGGTGATCGACATCCCCTGGCGGGCCGGAGAAGGGGGTGCAAACCCCTTCCTCTTCCAGTGAGCGAAGCGCACTCGGGGGGGGGGGGGGGGGGGGGGGAGGTGAGGGGACGCTTCCACCAGACAACAGGCCTCCAGCAAAGCAGATCACTGAAGCGGACGCATGTTCGTCGTACGTCCAACTGGGGGTGGGAGCTGAGGGGAGGCATGATCACCGAAGAGACAGCTTAATTGATGGTGTCATGTTTCGGCTCGTTATGAACACCTCACCCTTCGTTTCCGCTCCCTCTCTGCTTCCCCTCTCACCGGCGGCTCAGTAAACCCCCCTCCCCCCCCCCCCCCCCCACTTCCCTTCCTTTCCTTTCCTGTCAGCCACACTGCGGGTGGAAACCCCTCCACCTGGGGGTGTTAAATGGGAAATGATGAACCAAGTCAGGTGGAAAGTGCTAAGAGTTTTCTTGTGGTCAATCCACTCAATCCCCGTGCCCGTCCCCTTTCCTCTCAGTGCTCTTCTACCAGAAGGGCCCCCCCCCCCGGCCAGAACAAATAACCCGGGCTCGCCCACCCGTGTCCACCGGAGCGGCCGGGTGACGTATTGTTGATTTTGCGAAGGTTTCGCGTCCTTTCTCCGCCCATACCGTTCACCGCCCAAGTACTCTTCTTACGTACGTACGTGCGTACGTAGGGATCCCTAGCAGCCTGTAAACACACCAATTGTTCCACCGCCCCACCCACTGGAAGGGATGGACGCCGCCCCGGGGTATTAGATGGTGCCGGAGATTTTATTTCAGAGAAGAAAGGAGGAAGAAAGCTTGAAAGAGAGAGAGAGAGGTGGGGAGGGGGGGGGGATAGAAGCTGGACAGCAAATAAAGGAAAAATTAATTCCCCAAAAAACCACCCCCCCCCCCCCCCCCCGGGGGAGGGGCTGAGGTTAGCTATGACTTCTAAAATTCATAGAAACCAACCCGAAACTCGCCCCGTCCGCTTTAACGACCACTACTACAACGATATACTGATCCGTGTCACGCCGTGTCCTTGAAGTTTTTTTTTTCTTGTCTTGCGTTTTATGTGAAAACAAACGAAACCAGCAGCTCAATCTTATGTGTGCTCAATTTACCGGGTTACCCTGGTAGGAAGTGTTACCGATTGAAAACACTATAACTTTTTTGTTTGAAATGATTGCGTATTGATTTCGAAGACAAAATTGACAAAAGTCTAATCAAAATGATCAGAATCATTTCACTTTAGCTTGATGTGGTCACCTTTTGCCTCGACTATAGCTTTTTAACGGTCCAAAAACAATGCTCATTTGGCTCATTCTCGTAAAATCGATTACATTAAGGCATCCATACTGGGCCTTATTTTTTAGTCCACACCTTGCTCTCTAGCACGGACCAGATGGAATGGTCCATCGGATTTGCATCTGGCGCAATCGAAATCCACTGTGTGGACAAAATGAAGGGGTTGAACATCAGTTTTTTAAAGGGGGGACTTCGGTATTTTCGGGCCAAAAAAATGTTCGGGCCCGTTTTTGACGATTTTTTGTGACGTAACCATTCAACTTTATTTTTTCACAGTAAATGGCATATTCAACTACAATTTTTGAAGAATATTTGGTATTGTTTTGAGCAACAAAATTCGTTGCAAAATTCATCCGTGGCATTAAATGTTCGTAGGCGTGTCGTCGCAAAGTTACTTTCTACGGTGCCCATCGTAGCAACATGACGGGTCATCTGAACTATATAAATCGATATTCGTTTGAAAGATTATAAGTTCATCTAGGTAGCCCCGGAGAGTGTTTGTGTTGATATTCCAATTTTTCGATTTTCGGCAGATGTTTTAAGTTGAAAAAGTGATGCTTTTTATCATTTTGCCTAGAAGTACGATTTTTAAAGATTTGTTGAAAAAAAAGTATCACCAATTTTAATGATATCTCGACAGGGCTACCTGACAAAACGTGTACAGATTATGTGTTAAAAGTTTCAAATCGATCGGCGCAGTAGTTTCTACGGTACGATGGGAACCGACACAAAGTAGCGAACTGCATCGAGCCTTGCACGAAACGCGGATTTTCAAAAAAACTGTATCTTTGTCAGTTTTTCCTCGAGCGGATCCAAAACTTTTACACAATACGCTTGAAAGGATCAGCATTCAGGGAAGAATGTTAAAAATATGTATCACTATTGTATCAACCGATGTTACGAGCGGTTTGAAAGATACATTTTAATAATTCATTCCAGTTCTGGCCCAAAAACGCAATCAGAAGATCGAAAAACGGGAACGGCCAGCTTTCGAACGGTCTTCGTCCCAACACAGACAAGACAACACCTGTGCACAGTGTCGCAGCAAGCCGAACGCTACGAACGAATAAGGGGAGCGCGAAAGTGAGGAGCGGCGTGCAGCATTTGAAGGCAGTGTTGTGCCACTAGCGCCGGGTGTTGTTTAAAATCCGCTACCAAATCCAAAGCGACGGCAGTTCTTGCTGACCAGCAGCCCTTAAAATTGCGTAGCTACGCTAGCTCGCCCTCGTCTGGAATCGGACAATTACTAGCCTTTGTGTGTATTTGTGCGCGTCCAAACACCCGGAACGGAAATGGGCTATGGCCTGTGGAACACGAAATGAAGCTACTTTGTTTTTCGCTTCACCCAAGACAAAGGGATAAGGGTTGCTGGGTAAGGGGGGTTACAGGTCCACCTAATCACCTCGAGACGCCTCCACGCCCTTCGCTATCGCTGCTGACTTTCGCCTTCCCTTCGTGCTTGGCCCCCCCCCCCCTTCTTTCTCTCTCAGGGTTGTGGGGTGTAAAAATCGGGAATCCATTCCAAAGGGTTTCATCCCTTTCATCCCCCCCCCCCCCCAGGCGCGATGAATCAAGGTTATCGGTGAACCGAAGGGTTCACACCTCAGTGTCGAGTCGAGGTCACGTCATCCCACCACCCTCCCATGCCACCCCCATGCCACCCCCATGCCATCCCTGGCCCGCTTTATTTTTAGATTTTAATAGATTTGCGCAAAAACCACCCCCCCCCCCCCACCCAACTCGGACCCCGGGCAGTGTGCCGAGGGGAGAGACGGGAAGTCACCCTTTTTTTTTTTGTGCCGGAACACGGAACACGTAGCAACGCAGCAGCAGCAGCAGCGTCCATCGTAAAGCGGGACCCCGCGGACTAAGCACGTACCCAGCACGTCCAGCGGCGTCGGCGTCGGCGGCTAATGCGCCAAAAAACACACGCTTCGCTTTGTTTTTATCCGCGGAACGTGGCTCAAGGTTAGCACCCACCCACCCCCGCCCCCCACTCCGGTAGGGGTGTCCCGTGTCAGCCTCAGGCTCAGTCAATCGTCCGATCCGTTGATGATACTTGAAGATGCTGCTTGAACTCCTTGAAAAAAAAAAAACAAAAAAAACAAACAAAAAGCAAAACCAACTCTGGCGGTGGTGGCGGGAATGCGTAGTGTGGCGCTTGATGCTCGCTACAGTTGCGTTCCACGAGGGCACGAGGGAGGGAGGGAGGGAGGGGTGGCACTTGCACATCACATTCTCCAAACAGCAGACATTCGCTGCGTCGTGTGCCGCCGCCGCCGCCGCCGCCACCGTCGGTGTCACATTCCATGCGTTCCATTCCGGCAAACCACCCCCACACCCCACCCAGGGCACACCAGGGGACTAGGTGGAACACCTAGCGGCAGCCTTTCATCGGTTTTCAGTCTCGCTCTCTCTCTCGCGCTCTCTCTCTCTCTCTCTCGCTTTCGGTGCTCTTCTGCGTCTTAGTTGGTCTCGGTCTGTGGACCGATCGCCTTTCGACGAGATGCAGAGGGCAGAAAAAGAAGAGGAAGAAGAAGCATGAGGGGGGGGGGGGAATCAGCAGTGAATAGTGCTGGGTGGGCTAAATAGTGGGGTGAGTTTAAGCGAATGATGGAGCAGCAGCAGCAGCAGCAGATTATGCTACCAGGTAGCTGAGCACCGACACAAACCGGCGCAGTACGGGTGTCACCGGGGTGCGCCCTGGTAAGACGACACCCGCACGCCAAGATAGAATTTCTTGCCCAGGCGCAACCCACGCTCAGTTCAGTTCGGTTCGGTTCGGTACGGATTTTGGTGTAGTTGCGGTGGTCGTTTTGCGCTGAACGCCCTCCCACTCCCTTCTCTTTCTTCCCCCCAGTGACCGCCATTCTGGGGGGTGTGTCCCCCCCCAATTGGGGTTGAATTGGGTCCAGCGCCGAAATGAAGCCATCGGTCATCATGCCATTTATGATGCCATATTGTGACGGAAGCGTGGCGCAGGAATTCCTTGGTGAGGGTGGACGCACTGCGACTTATTAGTTCCTTTGACGCAGACGAAGAACGGTAAGCAACGGACAGACGCGACGCGCTCGGTACGGAAGGGATGGCCGGTAGGGAGCATTTAATTGAATCTCCGCTCGTTAAGGGACGCGTCGAACCGGACGAAACACCCGACCGGACCGGGCGAAAGGGTCGGTCGGTCCTGGACGAAAATCTGGTTACACCACGCCACGGCACGGTCCGGAACTCCATCTCCTCCCGGTCAGCCACCCGTCCCACCCCACCCAACCCTGCAAAAACATTCCAAAACTGGCCTAAACCCCTATCGAAATCTCTAAGGAGTCGCTTCGCTACCTTCCCACCATCCTGTCCGGGGGGAGGGGGGCGGTGGGGAACGGAAAATTGTCTAAAATGTATTTAATTTGATTTTCGCCAGGTTGCCCGGGTCCATTAATTCGCCGATTTCGGGACGGAAAAGGTTTTTCGGGACGGGAATGGCCGGAACGGAAGCGAGGTAGATTTGATTTGAGACCCCGGGCGGCGGGGTGGGGTGGCGCGACATCGGCGTTCGGCGTAATCACCGGGAAAACCCACCCGGACCCGGACCCGGACCCGGACCCGGACCCGGACCCGGACCCGGTGGAGTAAGATTTGTTGAATTTAATTACAAATATTCATCATCACATGAAGAGATGTCCACCCAATGGTCACGGGGCACTTCGGGGTCATTTCGGCCCCCTGCTCTCCTTTCTCGCCAACCGAGGGGGAAAATTAGGGAAATGAAGTAATTCTAGTCCTCGGGCACTCGTAAACGGATGCACAAAAATGCATCGCTAGGTGCCAGCACTGTTTGAAAGATGTTAGATGCACCAGAAAACTGTTGGGCAGGGCATGGTAACGGGGAACCTGGAGCTGCTGCTGGAGGGCTATTAGGTACGTGAATTAAATTCTTTCGGTTTTTTGTTCCGGCCCAACAAAAGCGATACAGCGATTTGACAAAACCAAATATTGCCTATCGCTGGTCACTCCTTTTTTTCGTTTTTTTTCCCCCCCGGGAACGTCCGGGTAGAGTGTTATCATAAAAAAAAAAAAAAGTGTTATTAATCGGTTATTCCTTTCATGTTTATCATGTTCATGGCTGTTTGCTAGGCAGAGCTCGCTTCAAATGGATCAAATATGATTGACAAGCGTTCTCCCATCATTAATTTATGTTTCCATGTTTCCGGAGCGGTTCGTAGTGCACGACATCTTTAGAACGTTCTGGGTCTTCAACGTTGAAGCAAGCGTTCACCTTTTTGTTTGTGTGCCGTAAAATGTTCCCCACTTCTATCTTAAAGCCAGCAAATCGTTTAGTTTTCAGCAGCCGGTTTTTTCTTCAAATGAAAGAAAAGAGAAGAGAGGGCGCCAAGGTTTCTATGGAAAAGGCAAAATGTTCGAACTGTTCAGGCACCAAGCTTGACAGTTTCAACGCGAGAAAAAAAAAATCTGTTTCAGTCAATGAATTGCAATGAGCAGTAACGCACTGCGTTTGAAAGGTATTTAGTTGTACTACTGTGTACTGTGTCACGAAAGTAGGATGACTGGGGTACGGTATTTGGTCGTGTGAACGATTTTTTTTTCATTCTCGTATTTTTTGTACGTTGTCAGTACTGTGATTGACATTCATGCCATGTTTTTCGTCAAACTAGCGATTAGTATTTGAGATCTGATTTTTATTGTGAGCTACTAAAAGAGATCTCTTCGTTTTTTGATATTTCGAAATGTATTGAGCAAAGAATTTGCAAAATATTTGTTTTGCGGAAAGCGGGTAAAGAATGATGCAGAAAGCCTTTGATATCAACGCTAAGTTTAAAAAACAAAAAATGTTAACAAGTGGTCCAAACACTTCCAGGAAGGTCAGGAACCTGTGGAAGACGAAGAATGTCCTAGGAGCCCATCAGCGTCAGCTGACAAGGCTCACGGCCACAAAAAACAAAAAAAAAACAAATTGCTATTGAAAAACCGTCGTGTAACCACTAGAAACCTTGCGGATGATGTTGGCATACTCAAAGAATTCGTTTATTACATTTTGAAAAATGTTTTGCGTCTCAAACGCGTCAGAACGCGACTGGTACCAGCGACTGGCGTTGGTTTTTCGTGACTGTTTTTCGTCAAAAACTCCAGTCACATCGTTCCAAAAACCATCGCATTCACTTGATTTGGCATGATTTGACTTCTGGCTATTAAAAAAAGCTCAAAAGATCACTTCGTAGGGACACCGTTTTACAAAGATAGAACCGATTCATGCTGCTGCGGAAAAGGAGCTGAAGGCCAACCGTAAAGACGAATTTTTCCAGTGTTTCCAAAACAGCAAAATCCATTGCCGCATGTGCACTACATCGAGGAGGGAGTACTTTTAAAAGGGCCGAAATTGATTTGGAGGAATAAAAAAGGAATTAAAAACAGAAAAATCGAAATTCCTTTTTCTTTTCGTGACACAGGGGGCACTTTAAAACGAAATAAATTATGGGGCTGTAAAGCCTGAATTGCTTTAACATTTCTCACAGGAGTTCACTAACCACACACACACACACACACACACACACACACACACACACCCACCCACTCATACAGCTATTCACGCGGATAATCTGCCGCAGATGTCCCAGGAATGTTGTCAAAAAAAAAAAAATAAAATAAAAAAAACAGAGAAACACATTTCTATCCGGATCATCGTCAGTGTGTGGACGCCGCGCTGGGAGAACCTACGAGGTTCTGATCGCTGCCAGCAACGGCAGTGTGTCTTCCGTTTTCCCGCTGCCCCTCACCCCTCCAACGCTCCGGCCCACCGGAATATCGCTCGTTGATTCCGCAAAGTGATTCTAACATGGCAAATCCGCGTTGTTACGGGAGGGCTGCCACCGCCATCTTGACTTCCTTTCGGTTGGCTTTCATTCTTTCGGGGGCCACCCGAGGCACCGCGCGCAGCGCAGTGGTTCCGTTCCGGTGAGCTTCTCGGAGCGCGCCCACGCCCTGCCCTCGAGGGTAATATGCTGCGTGAAATATGCTGTACCCCCCATCCCCGGGCCACTTTTGCCTCCATTTCACGCCTGGTGCGGGTCTCCAACGCGTCCGGAAATCCGGTGGCCGCCCTTTCACCCGGCAAAAAATAAGGAATGGTGTGCCCGGGGGGGGGGGGGGGGGGGGTTTTGGTGGAAATTGACACTTCAATTGACACGGTTCCCAGGGGCTGCTGTCGATGCTGATGATGCGGACTCCTCATTTGCATTATCCAACGCGCGAAAAACGCACGCACACCATCAAAAGGTCCTTGCTCGGTTTCCTCGGCCTTGCTTTTATCGCCCCCCGAAAAAAAAAAACAAAAAAAAAGCGGAGCGCACGTATGTGTGCTACCTGCCACAATTGGGCGGAGGTGGATAGAGTTCACTGCGGCCCCGTGCCGTGTGCAGGGCTGTCGTTGCGTTGGCATCGGTGGCAGCGGATTAGTAAGCGCCCAAGAAGTTTCCATTCCTTCGAGAGCACGCGCGCGCGTTAGAGAGAGAGAGAGAGCCACACGACAAGAGAAGAAGTATAGGAAAAGAGGGAGAAGACCAAACCAAGCTCGGTGTCGATTAAAATTGAAATGCGTCTTCCGAGGGTCTCCGCCCGCCGGAGTAACGGAGTGTGGATAGAGGAACAAGTGGCAAGAATGCGGAAAGCAAAATCGAAGCGAAAGAATCCACCGCCCCACCGCGGTCGCCGTTGCCAACAATCTGCCACTGACAGGAGAGAAGAAGAGAAGCAAAAGAAGAAAACAGAAGAAGCGAGAAACCTCACCAGCTACCATCATCATCATCATCATCATCATCATCATCATCATCATCGTCATCTTCTCGTCGGCGTATTGATTGCTTGCGCCGTTCGGTTCCAAAAATGGTTCGCGAGCGGTATTTGTCCTTTGCCCTTGCATAAGTAAACAGCAAGGAGGGGTTCCCGCCCCCCGCCCCCGCCGGGGAATCCGGATCCCCCCCGGGGGAACGCGCGAACGATCCGCGAAAACCATGAAAACGGAAGCTCCCCTTTCCTTTCCGCTGGGGCTTCTCGGATCGATTTCATTTCGACTTAGACATTCAGAAAAAAAAAAAATGAATCCTACTCCTTCTGCCAGCTAGGCGGCTGAACTGCTGTTACTGGCTGTGTTAATGCTCTAGATCTGGTATCACTCGCTTCTCCTTCTCTTCTTCTTCTTCTTCTTCTTCTTTCAACAATCGGAGAAGGGAGAGCAAGCAGTGTCGAAGCGCCTATATCCTGTAAATCGTCTACTGGTGATTCATCTATCGTTGTGCCAGCCGGGAGTCGGGTGCCGCCAGTCACCAGGTTTGGATTGCCCCGCCCCCTCCTCCCGCCTCGCGGGTGGTGTCCCAAGTGCCCAAAATCCGACAGATATCATATAGCAAGAGAGAGAGAGAGAGTGAGAGAGAGAGAGAGATCTTGTGGCTCAAGATGATCAAGAGGTATCAGGGAACCGTCGTCCCGTAGAGTCTCCGAGGACTCAATCGATTAGCCTAAGCCTCAGCTCCCTCCCCGAGCGCTCCCTAGGATCAGTTGCAAAGTTACCAGGGGTATTTAACCTTAAAACTGCGCTGTTTGCTTCTCGATGGGCTCGCACAGACCAAAGCTTGAGACCCTTCATCGACATGCCATACCATTTGTTTGTGTTTATTCGACACCTGTTTACATAAATCAGTCCACATGATAAGTGATACTACACAACAATATGTATTTTTTCTTCCGTAATCATGTCTAGTTTTGTGCCAGAAAAAGAGCACACGCGGGATGCTTCATTTTTGTTCTTTAGCTTGGAAAAATCGTCGGTCGAATCACATAACATGCTTGTGAGGAGGCCTCTGGTGACAATGTCTGCTGGTATTGGAAATCACTCGCAAAGATGACCAATTTTTTTACTTGAGTAACAAGAAGCGTGAAAATCGACGCAAAAAAGTTTAGGACCATGAATTGCAGGTTCTTTGCGATGAGAATTATACGCAATCGTAAAAAAATAGTTGCCCAGGAAGTTAACCAGCCATTTCCATACGTTTACGTGCCATGGAAAGGTTCAAACAGTTGGTAAATGGGTGCACCATGCATTGAATGATATGCAGAGGGAGGAGCAACGCCAAAATACTTGCGAATTCTTGTTAGATAGGCAAAAAAACGATGGCGATGAAAAGTAGATACTTTCAGAGCATCGGGAACGAAAAAAAAAAAAAAGTCGTTAATAAACCCTGGCCAACCTTCAAATTCTACCGCAAGACCGCAATCGCTTTGAACGCAAGACAATGCGCTGTGCGTTTTGGGTGGGGATCAGAAGGGGTGTCGTCTATTATGAGCTTGTTGTAGCGTTGGGAAACTGTAGAGGTATCAGCAAATAAGTAAAATGCACCGTGCTTTGTATGAAAAGGGGGGAGGCGATTTATGATCAACAACATGAGAGGTTGATAAAGCTTGGAGCACTTAATATTTGGCCGCATTCTTCTACTCATTATAGCGCTCCTAGTGGTCGCTTTGCTACTCTGTTTGGTGTCTTTTTAAAGGTCTAAGTCTTTTCTTTTAGTGATAAAAAATTCGTCAAAATCGAACCGCACCGTCAAAAGTTATCACGCGATGAAACACGAAGGGTGAAGAACAAAGTCTGCACAATCTCTATGAAAATTCAATTTAACTGCCTTAACTGTTTACCTCGCTAAATGAAGAATTCTTTTGGCGTAGTATACGCAAACTGACTAAAAGATAGGAAAAAAAAAATTGTAAAGCTAGCAAGAGAAACTAGCATAGAATAATTTATCGTTTGGGTTTTCTATTTAAAAAAAAGTGTTTTCATCGACCAAAAACAAAAAAAGCAGAAACAGCAGTTTTAAGGTGTAATACACCTCTGGTACAAGTAAAAGCAGTCTCCTAGCCGTGTGCATGTGTTTGTGTAGTTGGAGTTGGTTCCTTGGAGTTGGAATTCCTTCGCCACGGAACATTAATATCGATTTATGACACCCTCGCGTCCCCTGGCGCACACACTAGCACACCGCCGTTTTTTCTTTTTCTCTTTCATGGGCACCAGCCCACCGGGGGATTTCCAGGTGCAGGTACTGGCTTGAACAAAAAAAAAAAAAAAAAAAAAACACCTAGATATGCATATTGTCTGCGAACATTTCGGTCACTAGAGGTGAGGAGCGAAGAATGGCGAAGCGAAGATAAATCTAGCCAAAAAAAAAAAATGATTTGAGAAGTACACGAATGTTTGGGGGCCATAAAGAAAGTGAGTTGAAAGAGCTTGTTTGTTAATTTCCCCGCAACCGGCCACCATTACGGTTCGGCTCCTCTTCCCTTCCCGGTAGTGGCTGTTGCTTGGTTTCTTTGCTGCGTATACGTTGCGTAGCGAGCGAGAGCGAGAGTGGCGACGGGACAGTGCCGTCAGTCCATCCGCCATCTTCCATCGTCGCGCCCTGGTGTTTGTTTTGATTGAAGTTAGACGCCTTCCGCCAGCCACTGCAATGCAACATGCAACAACACGCACTGACTACACTTGATGTATGTGTTTGTGTACACTATTTGCTTCTTCTGACTGCTTTGCGTTGCTGCTGCTGCTGCTGCTGATGCTTCGATCAATCAAACCGTCCAAACGGCGTTGGGAGGCGATTTGATTGCGCAATTCCGTGGCGCACCCCCCCCCCCCCCCCCCCCCCCCCGGGGGGAGGTGACACCAGGCGGCTGGACCTGCGGACATCCCCGGGCGGCTAGGGGTGCATCCCTGAACCGCAGACGGCCGGGGCGATGGCGTTTGACGTTTGATTGGTTGATCGTAATTGGTGTCGATCGTCCGCTGATTAGCCGGATCAGCCGGAACGGATTGGACGACGACGACGACGACGACGACGGTGGTGGTGGTGGTGGATCGAGGAGCAAGCTGGGGATGGGAGTTTGGTGAAGAAGCCCTCTCCTCGTGACGACGACGATGGGAGACGACGGATTGCCACGAACACGCGATCGATTAAATCACACCGAGGGCGAGGGCGTACATCTGTATGTGTGCCATGAGGTTTTATTTTTTTTTTTTTTGCCACGGAAAGAAAGGAGACACCGGGCGCGGAGGCTGGCGTGCCACCAAGCACGTGGCGCTGGCAACTGGAGGCGCCTGGTCATTGACTCGCATCGGTGGGCCCCTCACTACGCCAGGACAATCGTACACACACACACACATACACACAGCTAAAGCACTTAAACGGTAACCGGATAACACCCCATTTTTTTTTTGCTATCAAGGAGGCAAAAAATCGACAAAATCAGAGGACATCTACCCCGTCCCCGTACTGCATTGCTTGTGTGGCCCTCAACCCCTCCCCCTTCCCACCGCCGGGCTTTCATTGACACATTCTTCTGCTGCTTGTCTCTTACGTCAACGTAACCGTCGCTTGATCTCGGCTGTGCGCTAACAGCCAAAATTGAGGGACGGAGAGAGAGAGAGAGAGAGAGCGCGCGCACCGAGGATCCGATCACGCAGCAGCGTCCCCGAGCACCCTGACGACCCGGCACACACAGTCTAGTTGTGTGTGCGCGTGGGATACAGGTTTAGCAAACAGGGTAGTGCGGATAAAGCGTGAACCGCGGGTGGAAGAATCGGGGCACAGCGACGACGCACACGACGCACCAAACCGCGCGGTATGTATGGTATGGTTGCAGAAGGGGTGGGTTTTGGGGGGCGGTTGAAAACAGAAGCAGAAGAAGAAGAAGAAGAAGAAGAAGAAGAAGAAGTAAATCGCCAAAGCAGCCGCAGCAGCGGCGACAGCAAACGATTGACGGCTCGATCACGATCCTATACACAACGCGGGTTTAGAAACACCAACCCACCCCTTGGGCCCACCCCAGTAGCCCAGCAAGTCGGCGCGAGCGCTATCAGAGGTGCGCGTGTAGAGTGTAAGCGGCCGCCGCACCGGCTGAGTGAGTGTGGTGTGGATTCTCCTTTTATGCCCGTTGCGGGGGTAATTTACCCCCCCCCCCCCCCCGTAACCCCTTTAACCCTGCACCCTCTGCACAGAGCCTCTCTCTCTCTCTCACTGTCTCTCGCTTTAGTTCCGCGACGCAGGGCTCAATAAGGTCATGAGGCGGACCCGTCGAACGCAAATGTGCACCTCGCCACCCCTCGCCACTTCCTCCCCCGGGTGCACCCTAAGCAGCAGTTCTGACGCTGCGTGTGCGCACACCGGGCACAATCGGTCGCGATCGGGTTATTTGGTGGAGAATATCGTCGGCGGGGCGCTGCCGATCCTCTCGGTCGCCCTGCGTCACCATCCCCTAGTGGCCGGGGGTTGGGGGTTGATCCTGTATTGTTGAGGCTGGGGTGCGTTTTTTTTTTGCTGTAACAAAGCGCAGAGCGCGGTCTCCTCCTTCTCCTCCACCGTTTGATCGCTGCGTGTTCGCTAGAATGTAGATGACCTGCACACATACACACGTACACATACACGGGGGCGCGCGCGCACCAAACCACTTGTCACCGGAGCGGGGGGGCCCCCCCACAGAGGTTCCCAAGGATGTGACCGCAGGTTGCTGCTACGGGCTGCCAACACTGACCAGCAAAACCGAACCGAACACGACCACGCGGTGCCCTGTATAGTGCGTGGGCCCCCCGGCTCAGGTCTCCGGCCACCAGACCCTCAAAAGCGCTACTGCTGCTGCTGCTGGTGCTGGTGCTGGTGCTGGTGCGGCTTGCTTACTACTTACATCACTCATCAAAAGCACAGCACAATCCCCGGGACCGAACGGTTATCAGTGTTTGGTTCCGCAGGGCTTTGGCTTCCAACTACCGCCACCGCCGTCGTTACCTTGTGTTAACGCGCGCCCGCGCGCCACTGTAACGGTGCTGCTGCTGCTGCTGCTGCACGCGTCAGATTGCGCGTGAATCACGCCGCGCCGTGATCCGGTCCGGTCGGTCGATTTGCCAAAAATAAACAGCAACAAAACAAAACAAAACAAAACAAAACAAAAAAAAAACAAACAAAACGGAACCCACCCCCCAACCGTGGTAGCGACGCGAATTTTTTGGCCGGAAGTGTTCCGACCCCCCGCCCCTCCGCCCGCGACAAAAACGGGCTCCACCGTCGGTGCAAAACAGACAACCACACAGCCACACAGACACGTTTCCACAAGTTCACGTTCACGCCGTTCGCGGTGGTTCGCACTAATAATGAATGCCTGGCAGAAGAGCCTGTCCTGGCGACAGTGGCGACGCCAGCTGCCCTTTTTTTCTTTCTTTTTTTTTTTGGTTTAAAACGGGCGGCCACAGTGTTTCCGAAACTGCGAAACCGTGAAGACGGTGTTGTGCGCGCGCGCGACGGGACCGTCCGTTCGGTCCAGCGTCTCTTCCGTGACTGACGGTGACTTTCGCACGACGAACCGCGCTTTCCAGCAGCAGCAGCAGCCGGAGCAGCCGGAGCCGGAGCAGCAGATCGTGGCGTCCTCCTCCGTGCGACGACGACAGCGAGGACAGCGAGGACAGCAACAACAACGACGACGACCACGACGACGACCACGGTGACGCGACCTTTCCCGTCGGCGACCGTCGCGTCTACCGTACGCTCCGAAGCCCGGAAAAGTGTGGGCTGTATGTGTATACTAAGCGAAGCGGTGCGGTCGACTGCACGATTCAGCGGAGACACATTCTCGAACGAGCAGGCAATTGCCTGCTCGACGCCACAGAGTGAGCGGCATGTGTGGCAACGCTTACCTTTTTGGGGGAAAAAACTAAAAACACAACGCAACGCAACAACAAATTCGAAACCGCCCCGCAAACCGAGGAAAGTACGCGGTGCGTGGCAACGGTGCGTTTTTGCCGCGGATATCAACGCCGAGCACAGGAACAGCCAGAAGTGGAGTCAGAGCGGAGCAGAGTCGAGCAGTGGAGCGCACAGGCGCGCGCGCCTTGGCAAACAGCTTGGTTGGTTGGTTCGCAGGTTTTTTTTTTGAATGTTTTTTTTTTGATTGCAAGACTTTTGAAGCATATCCTCCCGGGGGAAACCGGAGCGTGGGGGGTACCGATGGGGACGAGCAAAAGCGCGCTAAGCTTGGGCCCTTGGTAAGCGGTGTTGCGGCGCCCGTATACTGTTTGATTTATTACACCGTAACTTATTTGCGTTCGGAAAAGTAAAGAAAAGGCAATCCGCATAAAGCATACATTCCAAATGCGGTCACTCGCACGCCTCACGCTTTCGTGCACCAAAAAACAAAACAAAAAAAAAAAAAAAACCGCGTGCATTTGGGTCCCAAAAATCGCGGTTTTTTTTGTTTTGCCCCAATTCCTCCAAGGACCAAAGGCGCACAAAGTGCGCTGCTCGCACTCAATCATAATCATGTCGAACGAAGTAATAAATTCACTATCAGACGCCACGATTCGGTGCGCCAACTTTTGTGGCCCGATCGAATTTCGGCGAATATTTGAACCCACGTGGCCCACGTTTTTTTTTTTTGGTTTTTTGAACGTGTAGTGTGCTGATTGATAAAATACAAACGGCACAGCCGGCTCATTAGCTACTCGATGCCGAGTGGGGACCCCGGCAAATTGGTCGCCCAAATTGGTTCCACCGGGAGTCATCCGTTCGGTGTTGTCGCACCGAGCAAAATGCCCCGCTACGCCGCAACACGCTATTATGAGAAAAAAAGGGCTCTAGTGGGCAATCGTGCAGTGCATGCAGTAAGTGTTGTGCCTGACAGATAGCTACCCCAAGGTCCTAAAAACTTACCCGGTTTTTTTTCTTTTCTTCTTCCTTCTTTTTGTATCACAAAATTGCGAAATGCACACAAACACGCCAGCGTCGCCAGGTGCCGCACCGCAACCGATGCAAAAGAAAGTAACTGCAACACCGCAGCAGCAGTCCAGGAAGCTGTAGCCCCCCCCCCCCCCCGGCTCCCCCATCTTCCTTGTGGGGAAATAAAAGGCTGTTTCATTTTATGCTTTTTCCCAGGGGTTGTTTTTTTCTTCTTCTCTCTCTTGCTTCTGGTACCTCGTCTGCTCCACTGTGGCGTAGGTGGCAAAGATGATGGGTAATATAGCAACCAACCCTCCGCACCACCCACCCCCCAGGGGGGTTGGGTAAGTACGCATTTGTAGACATAGCGCTCAGCGATTGCATTTCTGGCAGCTATTCATCTGGCTGATGGATTTTACCCTCCCCCTCCCGCCCCCCCCCGGGATGTCCTTTAACCCCCCTGCCACCCAGCGGGTAGCGCTAGCCGCGGTGGGCCCCGTGTTGGTGTTTTCCTATGCTGCAATATATCTGCTGTGTTTTGTCTAGCTGCCTACCGCCCACCCTCCCCCTTTTTGCCCTCCACCCCCCCCCCCACCCCGGGGTGGACATTTGCGTGGCCATCAACCGAGCCGGAGCTCGGGGGGGTGGTTTGTTGGTTTCATTTCTTTTTTCTTTTTCTTTTTTTTTTTTGTTTAGTGTCTCGGCGTATGTAAATCGCTCTTCAGCCCTCAATCATGTAGGAGCATAATAGCAGTGCGCTGCAAAGTCCCTTTCCAGTCTAGATGTGGGTGGAGCGCGGTGGGTGGTGGTGGAGTAGGAAAAAGGAAAAATGAAAGCGAAAAGGAAACGGGAAAAGATGACACAGAAAACAGACACAGAGAGGCGGGGAGGGGTATGGCCTCGAAGGCCGCGGCGGCGGTGGCTCGCTCGACTCTCTAGATAGTGCATGTGTACTATGTGGGTGCCTCTTCTTCCCCTTCCCCTTCTTCTTCTACTGCTCTCTGCCGGTACACCGTTTGCAATATTGCCACACTCAAAGATTCTGTTCGCGCGCGCGCCCCGCCCCTCCCCCCCCCCCGTCGCTTTTTTTTTCTTCTGTTTTCACTGTGATTTTCTGTCCCGCATTCCTCGGGCCGGCTTACCCCCCTTTTCGCAAAGCAAACCGAGCTTTCAGCGAGCCAACCGCGAGCCGCGAGCCATAGAACATCTCAATCCCATCGCATCCGCATCCCTGCTGCTGCTGCTGCTCGGTGATGGATTTTACATCAAACGCAATAGCGAAAACAGGGAGCGGAAGGGAGCAGTGGCATGTACGCAGCGGAAATACACAAGCCGCAAGCCGGAAACCCTGGAGTCCGGAGCCCGGAGCCCGGATGTGCTGTACGGACGTACGGAGGCTACGCAGGCCCCCGGCAACTAATTCAGAGCACGAATGAGCGAGAGAGAGAGAGAGAGAGAGAGAGTGAGAGAACGAGAGCACGAGGGCCCCAGGCGTGCGCAGGGCAGCATTTAAAATAGCCACCGTTATTGGCCAGCGTTACAAAAATACACGCGGGCCGTCTATCAAGTAAAGTGAAGGATGCTGCAGAGCTCTGCTCCTGCTCCTGCTGCTCCGAGCTCCGAGGCGACTCACGAGGCCCAAAACGGGGCAAGGACACTCTCTGTAGCGCCGCGGTTCACGTACCACGTTTCTCCGTACCATGTGTATGTGGGTGTTTTTTTTCTTCTTCTTTTCTCCACCGAAGCGAACACGCGCGGGGCCCGGGGATTTCCCCGCTGTGAGTTCCCCGCTGACAGCGGCCGACGAGAGAGCCCGGACACGTATCCGGCGTCCGGCTCCAGCCAAAGTCGCCGGGTTTTGTTGCCTTCCTCTCTTCGCCTCCTCTTCGTGCCGGTGCCCGTTGCCCGCGGTTTTGCTCACGCGCGCGCTGACGCTACCCCGTTGAGCTCCATTCCGTGGTGGCGCTGCAGCTGCTGCCTAATGCCATCTTCACGTGATTTGTCCAAGGATTTTTCTGTTATCTCTCTCTCTCTCTCTCTCAGCAGTCTGCATGGCCGCGGCCTTCGAGGAAGGGAGGCCATGAACGATACGCTACGATCATCGCCGCCGTCGCCGCGGTCGCAACTGCGTACACAAAACCGATCTAACCGGTGATAGCTGGTGTTACATTCTTTTTCATTTTCATTTTCATTTTTTTTTTTTTTATCAAGGGGCTCTCAGTGAGCGAGAGTATAGCGAGCGCACGCCACTATATCGGGTGGGGGGAAGTGCGGGTTCAACAAACAAACAAAACGTGCCGAACGCCGAACTGCTGGCTGGCATTTAGCATACGCGCAGCGTTTTCATTATCGTTCATTAGCCCGCAGGTGGCCCCGTGTGGCGCCGATCCGAATGCTCGATGCTTAATTGTTGCTAAATTGTTACTTTTCTCAGGTTCTCCGAAGGGACTGACAGATTTGTGCTCCTTTTTTTTTAAAACATTTGTGACCACTTTCTGCTTTCCGTTCCGTTAGTTCCGGTATTTAGCGTTCCGACCCCTTTTTAGGTTCGAAGCTCCTCAAAAAGGGCACCAGTGAGAAGACAATCGCAGCTGCTTGCATTCGTTTACGAGCGTAGCAGAACAACAGGTTGGTAAATCGGCGTTGTTTAAGGGGGGGGACTTCGGTATTTAAATTCTTTTTTGTGACACATATTTTTAACATTTTTCCCTGAATGCTGATCCTTTCAAGAGTGTTATGTAAAATTTTTGGGCCAATCGAAGCAAAACTGACCATGTTATAGATTTTTGAGAATCCGCGTTTCATACAAGGCATCATGCAGCTCGCTACTTTGAAGAGCGTTTCCCGCAAAACCAACGTTTCCGTCGTACCGTAGAAACTACTGGGCCGATTGATTTGAAACTTTTAACACATAATCTTCACACTCTTTGCAAGGTAGTCCCGTCGAGATTTGATGAAAATTGTTGATACTTGTTTTTAAACAAATCTTTAAAAATCGTGCTTTTAGACAAAATCGCAAAAAGCATCACTTTTTCAACTTAAAAAATCAATTAAAAATACGAATATCAACACAAACTCTCTGGGGCTACCTAGATAAACTTATAATCTTTCTAACGAATATCGAGTTGTATCTTTCAAATGACCCTTCATGTTGCTACGATGGGCACCGTAGAAACTACCTTTGCGACGACATGCCTACCAAAATTTGATACCATGGATTAATTTTTCAATGAATGTTGCTCAAAACAATATCAAATATTCTTCAAAAGTTGTAGATTAGAATGGCATTTATTTGAAAAAATTAAGTTGAATCGTTACGTCACAAAAAATCGCCAAAAACGGGCCTTTTTTGGCCCACAAGTTCCGAAGTCCCCCCTTAAGCATGAGACACCCGACAGCAGTATGCCAGCTGTGGTATGTGGTGCCACTTTTCCACGTTCTACATATTTGCATACTGAGTGGCCGCGATACCAGACGACCCCTGCGCAGCGCTACGCTGTCAATCCGCGAGATGCAAGGCGCTGGCGCAGTTTTATTTGGAATCAAATTATTTTAATAGCCATAATTAGGCGGGAGCAATTCACGATCGCTTTGCGTTTCCTCCCTCCCCCCCCCCCCCCCCGCCCTCTCTTTCCAGTGACACCTATTGCCTTGCGTTTCGTTTCGCAACGACCGGTGGAAATGGTCGCAGCGTGCCAGCATGCGAGTGCCTTCCCGTGCGAGCACTCGAGGTCGCAGCGCAGCGCAGCGCGCAGCGTGTGCTGGTGCATGCCAAATTTTGTTTCGTTGTTTTTTTTTCTTCTTTCTTTCTTGCACGTCAACGCAACACGCGCTCAACAAGATAAGAATAGGAATGCCTGCCTGTGGGGCCCGTGTATTGCTGCACATTCGATCAAACACACAGTCATTATAGAGCGGCCCCTCACAAAAGGGGTGCATGTCTAATCTACCAATCTCAATTATTGGTCCATTCAGTCTCCCGCTCCTTTTTCGGTGCTGGATCGGCAACGGCGCGAGAGGGGGCGCGTGCAAGAACGGACAGAATGAATGATTCGCTTTGATTGCACGAAAGCGCAAGTCTAGCGCATGGTGTCTATGACTTCAAGCGTCCAAGATGGGTAGAATTTCGGCCCAGAAATTTGAAGCAAATTGGGTCAGAAACCGAACCGAAACAGAAGGAATGGCAATGTACATTTTAGAAAACGCCATATCTTTTTCATTTTTGATTGGATTTTATGGAGTGTACCCAAAAAATGTCGAGAAAATTTCATAAACTTTTTGAATTATTTTTGTTTAGTTTTTTCGGTATGTTACTTTGTGGACGAATTATGGTCTTGAGACTTCGGCACGTTTACTAAAACCTTCCAAGACTATCCCCTTGTCATCTAAATTTGTGGTAAAAAACATAACCAACATTTACACGATTCAATGTGTAAGAAACGATGAGATGATTCGTGATGGTGATCATGGTGAACGTTTTCCACTCGAAAGCCTATGCTGATGAGGACGATGGTGATTATTTTTCTGCATATATGTTAATCACTGAAACAGTATGTTGATGAGGATGTTGATCAACCGTCGTGTCTACCCACGCATCGCGCATCGATAATGGCGAATTGTTATTCGGTTTGATATCGATTGAATTAGGAGAGGGGTAAAAACACAATATATGCACCTTTTAAAAATTGCATGCATTCTAGGGGTTGAATATTTTGATTATCTGAGAAGGGGAGGAGGTAGTAGGAATGTATTTGGTACGTAATAGCTCTTTTTCCTTCGCTTTTCATACAAGGCTCCATGCAGCACGCTACTTTGAAGAGACGTGTTTCCCGAAAACCAACGTTTTCAAAGTCGCTTGCCCGCTTGTACCGTCAAAACTACTGGGCCGATTGATTTGAAACTTTTAACACATAATCTTCACACTTTTTGCAAGGTAGTCCCGTCGAGATTTGATGAAAATTGTTGATACTTTTTTTTTAAACAAATCTTTAAAAATCGTGCTTTTAGACAAAAACCGCAAAAAGCATATCTTTTTCAACTTAAAAAATCAATTAAAAATACGAATATCAACAAAAACTCTCCGGGGCTACCTAGATAAACTTATAATCTTTCAAACGAGTGTCGATTTGTATTATTCGGATGACCCATCACGCAGCTACGATAGGCACTGTGTTTGGTGCGAATCAAAAGACTTGGCGCTTAAGAATTAAGCGACGAACCCCCGGTTTCATCATAGTGATCACTTTTCATCAACTTCAAAAATCTGGCAAAAATTGAAAAATAGGAAATTGAAACAAAACTCAACGGGGCTACCTGGGTAAACTTATAATCTATCAAAAGAATATCGATGTGTATTCTTCTGATGACGCATCACGTAGCTACGATGGGCACCGGAAAAAGTATCTTTTCGCAGACGCACCTTCATAAATGTGATGCCGTGAATGAAGTTTTCCATCAATCTTCCCCAAAACAGAACTAAATATTCTTCAGAAGTTGTAGTTTAATATGCCACACATTTGAAAAAGTGAAGGGGAATGATACGTCACAAAAAATCTTCAAAAATGATCCTTTTATTAGGCAGAAACTACCGAAGCCTCTCTAAAACATTAGTTAATATAAATTTAATTTATGTATTTAGTTCTTTTCAGTTACACAATGTCCTAGATGCTAAAATCTATATCAAAAGAATCCTGTAAAAATGTATTGCTTGAGTTATTTGCTAGTAAGAGACCAACGATCTCTCTGAAATCTGAAAAAAAAAACGATTGATTCAAAAATTTAACCCTTTCCTCCAACGGTCGCGTCGCGCTGTATGCTGCGCATGTACCTGAAACAGCATCCAATTCAGGGCACGCCCGTAACAACCCTGCGTAGAGGATCCACAGACCCAGGTCAACGATAAGTGGCGAGTGCTAGCGGTCCTGTCCCGTGCATGCGTTCTCCCGGATCGAACCGGTGTACCCATGCAGTCATTTTTTCTGAGTGGACAACCCAAACAACCGAGTGAAGTGCGTAACATCTTGCAATAGCTCGCCGTTGTGCACCATGGCGAACTTAAAAATGTTTATCAATAAAAACCTCGTGGCGATAGTGATGATTCCCTCGTTGATTGGCATGCACTGGGCGTGGGACAACTTGCAGCACAACAAGGTGCTGGTTGCTGACCACGAGCGCAAAGATTTGCCAATTGTTATTGTGAGTGTGTTCACCCGATTGTGGATTGGTTTCGCGGGCGTACAACTAACACCTTCTTTCGTGTCCTTTCATTTGCGTCCCACACAGGCCGCTAAGGCGCTGTGGGACCGTGTAGGAGGAAGCAAATCGGAACCGGTGTCGGAAAAGTGATGGCCAACTACGGGACCGAGTTGCGTAACGGCTACGGCTAGCGGTATAGCGTTTAATGGTATGCAAAATATATTTGTAGCATTTTAACAGGTCGGCGCCAAGGCTTCATGTTTTGTTTTGGTCACTCAATCCGAATCCGACATCCTTTCCGCACAACCACACCAGATGACAGATGCATCCCAGGGAAGCACGCTTCATACAAATGCCGCGGAAATACTGCGAGATCTCCGCCATGTGAACGGGGCCTGCTGCTGCGCGCTGGTGTTCATTCCTAAAGCCGCACCATCGTGGCTCGCGTCAGGCCGTGTCCACACGCAGCTAGATAGTGTTATGCGCGGCAGGGAACAGTTTGTTTCATTTGTTTCTCCTAACTAGGTACGGAATGAAAAGTTAAAGAACGGAAAGAGTAACGCTGGTGGAAATTTTTGCTACATACAGTATGCACAAAAAGTTTATCCACCCCTTGCAAGAAACATACATGTTGATTGATTTATCAAGGAAACTTTTGGCCTAAAAATGTGTATTACACATCAATATCGTTCGCTCGACTGTTTTTGTAATATCGCTTCGATTATCACTCGACTGTTTTTGTAATATCTTTGTTTCTAGGAGGTTTATTTTTAGAAAATATAAAAAGCACAGTAAAGAAGAATAAAAAACGAAACAATTGATATGCAATACACATTTTTAGGCTGAGAGTTTCCTTGAAAAATCAACCAAAATCTAAGTTTTTTGTTGCAAGGGGTGGAATGACGGACGAGCCGTATGTTTAACGCTGGTGGAAAATGCTCTTTAAAATTTAAATTAAATTTTAAGTATCTAGAATATAAATGACAATGCATGAGCTGCACACGACGGCGGTCGTGGCCATAGATGATTGCTCGGAATTTACTGTCGGTTGAGCGCTAGAATTGGGAGAATTAAAAAAAAAATCAACTTCCCCTTACAGCGCATCTAGACGACAGCGAGAATTGCTCGAGAACAGGGAATTAAGAATGTCAAAATTGGTACGGAATTCGCATTTAATTCTCAACTCTCGGCTCATTCTCGGACAATTCGTCACTGGCGTCTAGAAGCACGGTTATCCTTGTACTCAATCCCTTATCTATTCATGCGTAAGGGCGGCACTGGCCGATCTATGGCCAGCCAACTATCAATTGAAGCCGCCGGTATGGATGAGGCGACCGATAGCAGAGATAACGGAATTTGGACAACCAGTGAAAGCATACTGGCTGCGATTTAAAGCTTATCAAGCACCGCAATCAATCAATCAAGGTCACTTCAATTAATGCCGCTGTTTAACGAAGTTGAATTGAAGAATTGGTGCTTCCGATTTGCGCTACAGATTGCAAAATCTGCATTGATTGATCGTGTAGTTTCGTTCTCACGTTTCTCGTGAGGATTTTGGGGGGAGCAAAAATAAAACACAGACAAATACTGAGTCAGCGTGACGGCAATAGTGGGCTTTTGTTTTAGTACGACGAAGAATTCCGCGCCTACAAACCTCTCCGGCCTAGACCGAGGCGCGAGTCGAGATGAACTGCGTGAGTTCCGTGCGGTATATGGTGACCCGTTACCTGCGCTGCGTTTGCCTTGTTTGTTTGGTTGTCATTTCCAGCAGCAGCAGCAGCAGCAGCAGCAGCAGCAACAGCAGCACAGTTCTCTGCCATCTGCGTCAACACATGACTCGGCTGCTCTGTGGTGGTGGCGGCAGCAACCTTTACCCAGCCAGTTAATCAAAGGCTCGCGAAAACCCCTTCCGCAAGCAGTTTTGTGCGTGCGAGCGAGCGAGCGTGCGTGCGTGCGTGCGTGCGTGCGTGGCGCGTGGCTCTAGAAGTGGAAGTGGCACGCGTTCGAACAGTATTCGCTTTCCCGTGTTGTTGCATATAGGGAGAAAGAGTGGAATAAGATAAGGCCCTGATTTCGGGTGTGTTTTCCTCTTGCTGGGCGGTGCGATAAGCGAGAGATAATAGCGAACTCGCTGGTGCTGTCGTTCCCCGTTTGGTGGCGCTATCGCCGCCACTCATCAATCCATCCAAAAACCATCAAAACCGGTTACCGCCGGTTACGGTAGCCTTAACCGAGCCTCCCTAGGCTGTTTACCTAGGTCCTAGCGGCCACCTTTCGGACAGGTAAGTCGATTCGACGACGTGGACTGCAGGGTAGGGCATTCGGAACGCCCGAGACACACACAGCTAAAAAAATTCGGCCAGGGCGCGCAGGACTGGGTGGAAAAGAGTGACGAAGAGATGTATCATCGTCTCCGATGATGTCATCCGGCTCTCCGGCCAGGCGGTAAACGCCGACACGACACGAGAAACAAGCTAGCGGCACAAACACACTGCCCAGAAGCCCAGAAATTGTGCACCGCCCGGGCCGAACAGTGCGAATGCGAGGTGCTTTCCGGCAGCGCCGTAATTCCCGCCGCGGCCGCGACATCAATTCGGTCTCGCATCACGGCGCTGCTCGGCTGGCGTCACTGGTCTTTCCATTCGCGAATGTGAATCTCCATAGCGGGGAGCGCCGATAGCGAGCAGCTCCACAGCTCTCCGGCACAACCATCAGCCCGCGGGTTCCCAATCAAAACTGTTTCCCTTGTTGATGGTGTTGTTTTCTCGTTTGCTGTGGAACCAAAACTATTGATTACACATGCCAGCGTGTAGTTGGGGTTGGTTGGACCACCTTTTTTTTTTGTTTGCCTTTTGCTAGATGAAGGACCATCGAGCATCGTGCCATGTGCCATACAGACAGACACAGCGAGGCAACCGATTGATGGTCTATGCCGTTCGATTGCAAGGTCACGGTTCAACAGCGTGAAAAGAACGGGCCACATGGTGGCGATGATGGAGAGCAAGAGCGACAGAGAGAGAGAGTGAGGAAGAGAGAGAGAGAGAGACGAGCGGGACGGGCCATCGTCAGTCATCGATAGACGTTTAGAGCTTTAAAAAGCGGGCCGGGTGCGGGATGTTGATTCTCGACTTAGAGCGCCAGTGCCCAGAGCACCCTGCAAGCGCATCCAGCACAGCGCGTTTTGCTCGAGAAATGTTTGGAAGCGATAACGCACTCACTAATGGTCTCCATTCCATGGTTTCTACTACAATATTCATTCTAAAATTGGCTTGCTTCTCCTGTTTTCGAACTTGCGCGCGAAAAAAGCGCCCCAAAAATAATTGAAAAACACTGTAAATGTTTGGGCATGTTAAATTTGGCAATTATTTCAAACCAAATAAAATAGTGAACAGTATATCGAAGTGTTGCTAGGCCATTTGGAGCCATATTTGAAGCAAAATGTCCTGGCCAGCGATTTCTCCGGACTTAAATCCGATGGAGAATGTTTGGCGGATGTTAGTTTGTGATGTTTACGGGAATGGTACTCAATTTGACACCATAGATCAGGTGGAAGTAGCTAAGGGGAGTGCATGGCGATCTCCTTGCGCACTGCAACATTTTTTCATGCTCGCTGTAAGCATGCCAACACCACATTTCCAGGCAGTTAATAGTAGAGGAGGAGTTACTGATTGTAAATAAAATAACATGGATAACCTAGTGAGCTGTTTTCCATCTTAATTTCATTTTTATGTAGCATGAAGCTATCATTATGAAACCCATCAGTTTTGGTCTTTTGGCTCCCAAATCTACAATTTGGAATATGTTTTCAAAATTCAAACAGCATACGTCTTTTAACATTAGAAGGAACATAGACATTATTTTTAATTATTTTTGGGGCGCTTTATTCGAGCGCAAGATCGAAAAAAAAAAAACAGGGTGAGGCTATCATTATGAAACATAGTCCATTATTCCTATTAGCGTATAGCGCAGAGCAGCTCTTGTAGAAAGTACCCAATGTGCTTAGCCCTCTAAGGACCATATTTTGCCTACTTGGTGACCAGAACTCGCTGCTAACATCTGCACAGAACAGATGTGTTTTCCATTTCCACAAACAGATGGATAGCCTTTTCTGGGAAAAGAAGCTAGCAATAGACAGAGCTGGTACGGCCTCTCTCTCTCTCTCTCTCTCTCTCTCTCTATCTCTCTCTCTCTATCTTTCTCTGCATTCCTTGAGACACTTCCAGGAAGCCAAGCATTGCAGCATGTTTTCTAACTTCAACAATCCATTGCGAAAGCAACAGTGTTCGCTGTCCCACAACACGCTCGGTGATTCGCTCGTTCATCGCAAACAAAACGCGGGGCATCCGAGGAATTTGCTGTCATATTGTCCCCACGCCGCGACTGGTGACTCAATGGAGAGTATCCACTTTCCCGTGGCCACCGTGTAGCACGACGCACCATTCGGATATTATTGCACCCACGGACCCCGTCTTGTCTACACCGTGTCCAATATATTCTCAAACAAATCCAATCCAATTTATATTTTCTTAACGGGTGGGCCATTTTCTATTATCAGAGTGCTTTTTTTTTTAAAGAGAATCTTATACTAATTGATTAAAAAATATGTTTCGGAATTACCCCTCCTCCCACCCCTTTTTTAACGAGCTTCAATCGCTTCTAAAGTCCAACACACGTGGCGCGGACGACTTTCAGTGACATTTCCTCCCATAGTTTAGAGATCGTTGCTTCAAACTGAATAAAATTAGACAATTTTTGTTCGTTTAGGTTCAATAATTATCTAAACAAACGAGCAAAGTCCGGTTGGTTAAGATCTGGTGAACTAGGAGGTCATTCATTCTTCGCTAAAATGCTGGTCTAATTGCACCCTGCACCACTTTTGAACCAAAATTGCTCCCCCAAGAGCGCCTCCATCATGCTGGAACACATAGTTTTCGTTCCCGTATAATCTTTCTACGCTCGATTTCACCATTTTCTTCATAAGATATCTTTTTTAATATGTTGAGTAATTTTTTCCGCCTTTTTCAATACAAAATAGTGCTAATTTGCCGTGCATGCATGCATGCATGCAGTAAAAGATGGCAAAACATGGCAGAACGGCGTGCGATGCGATGCGATGCGTGATGTTGTAATCTTATCCTTTCCGTGGAACGATCCGTGAAATCTTATCACCTTCCGTCTCCACCACTCGTGCGGTCACTGGCAACCAGGCATGAGGAAATGCGGTAAAAGGTGGCAACAAAATAGAACAACGCGCGTCACCGGACACCTCCAGCTGCTCCACCATCACGGACGCACGGTTGTTTTTTTTTTTTGTTTTCCCGAACAGCCCGAAGAAAAAAAACACAAAAAAATGAGAGAAAATGAAAAAAACAGTTCACCACTTTTCCCCCAGCCGCTTACAAACTACCAGTACTCCCCCTCCCACGCTCTCTCTCTCTCTCTCTCTCTGTCTGTCTGTCTGACGCGGCACCGGAAACACGTGCATGCGGCCTCACGGTGTCAGTGTGTCAGTAGCTGGAAGTTGTGTAGCGAGCTACCACCAACCCGCTATCCCCAGCTGCAACGCTATCCTAGGGAGTGAGTCGCGGTGTCGAAGGGCACGGGGCAAGACGGGGTTCGATCAAGGCACCAGTACCAGTTTGGCTAGTCGGTTAGGTCGATGCAGATGCGGCGATGTAGCAGCAGCAGCAGCAGCAGCAGCAGCAGCAGCAGCAGCAGCAGCGCCATTGGCTGGTTACGTTTCGCTGCGTTGGTCTGCAAAGCGCGCACTTCCAGAAGTTTGTGGTTGTCCGTGTTTGTGGGTGTTTTTGTGCATCGCCGGTAGGGGCAACTGCAGTAGCAGTGCCACGTCTCGCCCTCAGTTTGTTTGCCTGGGATCCCATCCCATCTCAGTGTTTGATCCTATCAGCAGTTATCTAGCGCGTGCATAGCAACAAAACCTCCACTTCCCCTGTTTTTGGAAGGTACCCTGGGAGTTGCGTCAGCTGTGCCGCTGACGTCGGCCAGCGAAAGATCGCGATTAGGGGGCCATCATAAATAGAAGGGCAGACAGGGCTCGTAATCATGTACTGCCGAGGTAGGGCGAGTGAGACACAGCTGAGCCGGGATGCTAAAGCGCTAAAAAGCGGCCAACTAATCGTTCTCGATTCTCTTCTTCTTCTTCTTCTTCTTCTTCTTCTTCTTCCAACAGTGCAGCAGTACGACACCGATCATCGGATCAGGCCGGTGGATCAGCAGGAAGAAGCCGAGGAGGAAGAGGACGATGAGGTGCTGGGTGAGGTGAGTGAGTTCCTGGACGTGATCGAGGTACCAGCGCAGCAGCAGCAGCAGCAGCAGCAGCAGCACCGGACAGCACTGCCATCAACCCAACACCACCGCACACTGTTATCACCGGATGGTGGCGACGAGGCTGCCGGTTACTACTACTCATACGGCTACGGCGCTGCCCACTATCACTACAAACCCAACCACTACCTCCATCAACAACTGCAGCAGCACAACAGCGACTACTACTACTGCGTGAATCGATCACAGCAGCAGCAGCAGCAGCAGCAGCAGCAACCGCTCTACCTTCAAAACTATAGCCAGCCATCAGACAACGCAGACGACGAGATGGATGAGCGGGAAAGCATCTACCTGGATGCGGTCTCGGTTAGCTCGAACCGGCCACAGCAGCAACAGCAGGAGCAGGAGCAGCAGCAGCAGCCGGGCCGCAACTCACTCTACCTGTCGCGCCAAACCGTGTACCATTCGGCCGAGGATGTCCGGTTCGGTTCGGTCGACTCGGGCGGTGACTCGGGCCGGACCCTCACCGGGAGCGCCACCGGTGACAGCCTGCGCACCACCACCGATGCGCTCCTGCAGGACTCCCGTGCCAACGGTGGCCTCGCGAACCAACCGTACGTGGCGCGGCCCCCGAAACCACCGAGCGCGGCCAAAGCCTTCATCGGCGGTATCCTGAAGCCGGTGCTGAGCACCGAGTACAACGAAAAGGTGCCTAGCACTACTAGCTACACTCCTTTCTTCCGTGCCAACCGACCGCACGCCAGTCACAGCAACCACGATCATGCCAACCACTTTCCCACTACCGGGGGTAGTAGTGTTAGTGGTAGGGGGAGTAATAATCGTGCTGCTGTTACTACTACTACTACTACCACTACCACTACCACTACCACTACTCCTAGTACCGATACGCTAATCGTTAGCTATGCGATGTGGAAGTTCAGGGTAATGCCGTTCATTTGTGCCCGTTCCGATCGCTACTTCAGAACCCGCTGCGTCCCGACTCGAGCCTAGCAGGCGGCGGCGTCACTAACTTTCTTTTCCCCCTCTACTCCCCCCGCACGCTACTAAACTACTGTGCCAACACTAACACGCGAGGGTTGCAGCAAAGGGGAAGCAGTACCAGAGTGCGGACGAATCCTTTCGATTCTTTTTTTTTTTTTTTGTGATTGAGTTTTACATACAAGGGTGGCACGCCATCAGGTGGTCCCGTATTAGAAAGTGGTATAGCTGTGTCCCTTTTTCAGCCGATTTTGGCAAATGAACAAGTTTGATTGAGGTTATTGTGCCTTACTCAACGCATGATTTTGATCAAATCGACCGCCTTCATTTGATATACAAAAAAAGCGGCCCCTTTTCCGGGCATTTTGTATTGTATTTGACAACATTCAGGGAGTTCCACTCTGCTATTTGCTGTAAGCTGTTTCTTAGCCTTCGATTTATTGGCATTAAACCTTACTTTTGATGCCAGACCCACAGAAAAAAGTCTGGCGCCGTCATATGCGGCGAAGCATTCATACTACTGTGTCGAAAAAATAAGAGGACATTCGATTGATTTTTAATGTTCGTGCTTTATTCCTTCAAACCATTTTCATTCCCTTTAAAGTAATAGCGAGAAGTGACCTGCTGCTAAATCAAACGAAAATGGTGGTTCTGGAATGGTAGGAGTAGAGTTTTTGGCGAAAAAGTCACGAAAATCCAACACCAGTTGCAGGTACCAACGAGGTACCAGTCGATTTCTGACGCGTTTGAGTCTCAATCCATTTTTTGAAATTAAAATTTTAAAGTATAATTAGCACATTATCTGAATATGTTAATATTGTCAGCAAGGTCCGTAGTTGTTAATCGACGGTTTTGCAACACAATATTGTTGATTTGTGAAGCGTGAGCCCTGTCAATTGACGAGGATGGTCACCTAGGACGTTCTTCGCCTTTAACCCGTTCCTGACCTTCCTGGAACTCGGTTTTACCGCACGTTAACATTTTTATTTAACTTTGCGGAGCTACCAAAGCCTTCTGTGCAACATTCTTTTCGTGTCCGCAATTCAAATTTCATGAATGTTCTGTTTAAAAAAAAAAAAAGCACAAATAGTAGCTAACAAAAAAAAATCATATCTCTAAAACTAATCATTATGCTGACGTAAAACATGCAATGGCTATCAATCACTGTGCTGACAATCTACTAAAAATACGAAATTAACGTTATATTCCATTTCGCGAGCCTTTTCAATCCCGTGTCATCTTACTTTTTGGACACAGTAGTACACCATCCTTTTGCACGATCGCAGTTTCCGCTATTGACTGATTATTTGCAACGTAAAGTGCGACAATTTCAGTCCGCTCATTTAACGTAAAGTGCTATGATACTAAAATGGCATAGACTGACGCTTCAGAAACTGTTCTATTTGTCAAAATCGACTGGAAAATGACAGAGTTATTCAACGTTTCAAATAAGGCACACCCTGTATTGTATTGGAAGCTATTCACGTTGCAGAATGTGCGCGCGATCAAATAGCAAACGATTTCCGGGCGGATGTGAAGATGTCCACGTTTCCGTTTAGCGGTTCGTCGGTACCACAAGTTTGGCCGCACCTGTTTGTTTTTTTCTGTTGCTTTTTGGATTGCGATCCCTGTATCCCACAAAAAAAAAAAAAAACACACACATCGTTGTCTCGTGGCGCGTGCGCTCGGCCTGTGTGCTGTAAGCACACCTTAACTCGTCATCAAGGGCAGACGGCTGCTGCTGGGATTAGCATCTTCGCGATTAGCAACCAGCTGACGAGGCGCTGACGACAACAATAGCGCACACAAAAACACGGCCTGTCAATTGGGAGAGCATAGAGCGGAATTCGGGGAATGGTCTAATTTTCACAACAATCACCCGAACGGAACCGAACCTGGGATGGTGCGGCCATATATCTTTACGAGGCCTTGGTCGAAGGCGAGATGGCTCAGGGTCAAGACTCCCGCATTCTCACGCTCAATCCGGGAGCATCGCGTGCCGGGCAATCTCAGAGAATCAGCATCCCTGGACGGAATATGTGGCGTTTATTTTTAGAGAGCCCCCCTCCTCCCCCCCCCCCCCCCCAGAGCGGCGCAGCAGTAGCGGAGAGAGAGTGAGAGAGAGAGAGAGAGAGCGAGAGAGAGGCGCAAAATGATTTTGCAAAGACCAGTGAACCAACGGTTGCCAGTTCCTTGGGTACGGTTCCGTACGCAGCACGTCCGACTGTAGGGACCGAGGAGTTTGTTCGTCCGTACGGCGGTACGGACAGGCGCCAGCACCGGGGGCCCACCCTGGCCGGAATCGCTGTGTGTGTCCGCCAGAGCTTAGTGCAACTGGTGTGTATGTGTGTGTGTCTGGGTGTGCTAGAGAGATAGAGAGAGAGAGCTAGAGCTAGAGAGGAAGAGCGAGTGTTAGAGAAAGGATCCTTGAGATTTGGATCCTTTTTTTTTTGTTTTTTTCATCCCGGCCATCATCGTCGCGTGTCGCGTGTTCGGTGGCATCGATCTCTCGCGTGCGTCCGCGTTTCCCGGTCCCGGTGAGCTATGGTGGTGCAGGACGATCCGTCCGTCCTTGTGTCGCCGGAGCTGGTAACGGAGACGGCGGCGGCGACGAGGAACGAGCAACAGCAACAGCGCGGCAACAGTGAGCCAGAACCACGAATGCAGGAGCTGCAGCAGACCGATCCGCCGATCGGCCCGTCCGCGACCGTGACCGCGATCTCGACCGTGACGGTGGTGACCGCCACCACCACCACCACCACCACCACCACCACGCCGACGATTTCAACGGTAGTAATGGCGTCCAAATGTCAAGTGAGGGTGATACTGGATTATCTGGCGCAAGCATGCGATTGGGAGCGAGAGCGAGAGAGAGCGAGAGAGAGAGAGAGAGTGTGAGAGAGTGAGGATTCAGTATAGGGAGAGAAATGTGCTGATAAGAGATAGTGCCAGCTGCGAGAGTTGCCTTGAAGGATGCCCTTAAACGCTACTGCTGCTGCTGCTGCTGCTAACACCACACCAGAGCCTAGTACATACAGTATGCTAAAAAAATGTTTATCCACCCGTTGCAAACAATTTACATTTTGAGTGATTGTTCAGCGAAACCCTCAGCCTAAAAATGCGTATCACATACCAATAGTTTTGTTTTTTATTCCTCTTTACTATGTTACTATTTTACTATGTTTACTATTTTTTAAATTTTCCAAAAATACCTTCTAGAATCAAAGATATTACCTAAAAACAGTGGAACACTCGCATGCATTTTACTGTATGGTGTTATACAGTTTTTACTCCAAAATAATCAAACAACCATTTTTCCTCTCAATTTCAAAGATGGATTTTAGTTCTTTACACCCAAAAACATCTTTGCAGGCCCATTGGAGGGTTTTATCGCCACAAATAATGGAGTTATGGACCTAAGAGGCACCTAATAAGCTAATAGTCGTTCAGAGAAAACTAGAGCAACACTTGATCGGGAGTCGGCCATCATTTCTCTTGCTATTGACTAAATAACAAACGTTGTCTGGTCTCATTATAGTAAAATAAAGTAATTAAACTCATTTGAACTTGAAGATGATTGAAAATCGAGAATTGAAGGCTCAGCTGCTTAACATTGAGATAGAGCCTTTTTTTTTTTTAATGAATCAGTTTTCAAGTAACTTAAGTCCATAACTCCATCATTTGTGGCGATAAAACCCTCCAATGGGCCTGCAAAGATGTTTTTGGGAGTAAAGAACAAAAATCGCTCTTTGAAATGGAGAGGAAAAATGGTTGTTTGATTATTTTGGAGTAAAAACTGTATAACACCATACAGTAAAATGCATGCGAGTGTTCCACTGTTTTCAGGTAATATCTTTGTTTCTAGGAGGTATTTTCCAGAATTGTAAAAAGCATAGTAAAGAAGAATAAAAAAGCAAAACTATTGATATATGGTACGCATTTTAAAGGCTGAGGGGTTTCCATGAAAAATTAGTCCAAATGTAAATTGCTTGCAAGGGGTAGATAAACGTTTTTCTTGCCAATTGTAGCCCTGTAGTGTCCTTCCCAACAATCAAACCCACATAGGAAGCTCACCATACACCTTCCCCTTTCAACCCCGCCCGCCCGATCAAACTCGATCAAAAAAAAAAAAAAAAGAAAAAAAGCGTACTGGTGCCGCTACTGATAACACGATCGTCGATCGTCGCGCGATCGAACAACCTTCGCTCGCTTGCTGGGGATGCGGGTCTCGCGATGAGTACTCGTCGAGCGCTAGTGGGGGATGGGATCCTAATTGCTAGTGCCAATGATAATGCCTCACCTCCTCTCTCTCTCTCTCTCTCTCTCTCTCTCTCTCTCTCTCGAGTGGCATCGTGGTCTTCATGGTTTTTTTTTGCATTTCTACGTGCACCCGCTCCTTACCTGCTTGTGCCTTGTGTGCTGAATAATGCTGATGCTGCTGGTGCTGATGCATCCAATCGCAACACGAGGTGGTGGTGGTGGGGGTGGGGACGAGTGCATGTTAGATAGAGGCCCACCGGTGCCGGTATTCTAATGTTTCTCCTCGCACTTTTGCGTGGTTGTGGTGTACAGCAGCAGCAGCAGCAGCAGCAGCAGCAGCAGCGTAGTCGTAACAGCGAGCCATAGCGAGCAAGAGAAACGTCGCTTTTGCTCTGAATTGGTCATCGTCCCAACAAATCCGTCCGTCGCGCCGGCGGACCGGAACCGGAATGTGTCGGATCTGCCGACGGCTGCACAAGGACTGCGGTGGGGTGAGGCATGGCCACCGATTCTCGGTTGGTTTTGCGATGGAGCTGTCAGCTTCGCGTATTTTTAGCCCCACGCCATCGTCTCGTGTGTGTGTGTGTGTGTGTGTGTTTGGTTTCTGGTGTTGTTGTTGTTGTGATTGTTGTTGCGTTGCGTTTCCGTGTTAAACTCGCCGCACGACGCGCGCGCGCGCGGCCTACGATGTCGTTGACGATCACCTCGGTGGCGACTGGTCTGGGGGTGTTTATTTCTGCGCACCGCAGGGGGGGGGGGGGGGTGCCGGGAGCTCTCGGCTGCCCAAAACCTCAAACTCAAGGTTCAGATCTCCTGCCGTCGCTGGCATCCCTTTTTTTTTTTTGGAGTAGTTCCGCAACTGCAACCGCTGAACCGTTCCCTGCTCCCTAACTAACCACCCCGGCTGTTCTGTTCTGCTGAGTTGAGTGCGTGTTTTCGTTTGCTAATCTTGTAGGTGTACCAGATGTAGGAGCTTAAAATGAGCGTTGTTTTGTCGAAAACAAAACGTTTTTTTTTTTTATACAACAGTAAGCCTAAACATAAAGATTATTCTAAGTAGTTTTCCTTGCTAGCTGCTCATTTTTCCCTTTTTCTTTTGGGCAATTTGTGGTTACCACGCCACAAGAATTCTTCATTTAGCGACACAAACCATCCCGTCATGTCACTTTCTTCGATATCTTCACACAAATCGAAGTGCTGCTCGGCCCAGCGCGTGACCGATCGTGGTCGAAAAGTGTGGTGATATTTGGAACGGCCCGGGGTCCAGTTAATTAGGGGGGTGAGCTAGAACCGATCAGTTGATTGAATTAAAATTATTTTGCGCTATTTTTTACGAGTGCGATGGGGCGTTGTCGTGCTGGAATATCAACCTCTCATGTCTTTGATAATAATTCGGCCTTATTTCACGCAAAGCACGATGCATTTTGATTATTGGCTGGTGCCTTAACAGTTTCACGAGGCTACAACAAGCTCATAACAGACGACACCCCTTCTGACCCCTACCCAAACGCACAGCGCATTATCTTGCGTTCAAAGCGATTGTGGTCTTGCGGGAGAAGTTGATGGTTGGCCGTGAGCTATTAATGATTTTATTTGCATTTTAGAGTATCAAAAATATACTTTTCATTTCACTTTCCACCGCCAGTCACCACAAGAAGCCGGAACGACTTTCTGTTTTGCCTAGCAAGCAACAATCCGCAAGTGTTTTGGCTTCACTCATCCATCTGCATATCATTCAATGCATGGTGCACCCATTTACCAACTGTTTGAACCTTTCCATGGCACGTAAACGAATGGAAATGGTTGGTTAACTTCCTGGGCAACTATTTTCTTACGATTGCGTATAATTCTCATCGCAAAGAACCTGCAATTCATGGTCCTAAACTTTTTTGCGTCGATCTTCACGCTTCTTGTAACTCATGTCAAAACCTGGTCATCTTTGCGAGTGGTTTCCTATACCACATTGGCACCAGAGGCCCCCCTACAAGCATTGTATGTGATTTGATTGCTGATGTTTTCCAAATTAACGGACAACAATGGCGCTCCCCGCGAAAGCCTTTTTTTTTCAGACACAAAACTAGACTCACGAAAAAATATATGTTTTAGCGTAGTGCCACTTATGTTGTGCACTGATTTATGTTAACAGGTGTTGAATAAACACAAAAAAGCAGTATGGCATGTCGATGAAAGGTCTCAAGCTTTGGTCTGTGCGAGCCCATCGAGAAGCAAACGCTCATTTAAAGCTCCTATACCGCTGGTAACCTCGTGGCAACTGGCTGGCTGGTGTGGCCTGCGGTGTCTGGTTTGATGTTTGGCTTGACTAACTGCAGGGTCCCCCCCTCCCCCCGCCCTTTTTCCCCGGCTTACGTGAAACGAAGCAACCCGCCCGGCTACGTGAAACTAACTAATTCTCTTCATATTCGATTGCTGTGTCTGCACCCGGGCACTGCACGCAGACATGGAAGTACTTCCAGGATCAGAAGCGCGTCGTCGACTTTGTGCTGGCGTACAATGGCGAGGAGGAGGAGGAGGAGAACTCGATCGCGCACGCCAAGCGCATGGTGTACCAGCGGAACCTCGAGCGGGAGGGCCTACAGATTGAGACGGAGTGCTGCCAGCGGATACACTTCGTGAAGATCCACGTCCCGGCGCAGGTACTGTCGCACTACTGCGAGATCATGAAGATGCAGATGCCGATGAAGAAGCTGGCGAACCAGGACAAGATCATAATGCGCGACTTTAGCATCCAGAGCACGCTGGTGAAGCTGTTCCGCCGGCCGATGTTCAACTTTGTCATCATCGACCGGAGTATCTTTGCGCCACCCGAGTACCGGTTGCTGTACGAGTATTCGCGCGATAAACCGTACCTGTTCAACGACGGGGAGCCGAACTTTTTCACGCCCAGCCTCCGGATTGCGGTGGCGAACTTTATCCTGGAGCGGGCGTACTTCAGCAACAACCTGGACGACAAGAAGGACATCGGGATACGGCGGTTGGTGGAGGATCAGGTGTACCTGGACGCGTACCCGCTGCACGACGGTTGCACCGACGTAAAGTCGAGCTGCCAGCGGGCCCTGCTGCTGCAGGAGTGGGCCTCGATCCGGAAGTGGATCAAGCATCAGCCGCTCGATCACATCAAGGAGTACTTTGGGGTGAAGATTGCCATGTACTTCGCGTGGCTCGGCTTCTACACGCACATGCTGATACCGGCGTCGGTCGTCGGGTTGATCTGTTTCCTGTACGGGCTGCTCACGTACCGGGACAATCGGATTAGCCGGGAGATTTGCAGCGACAACAACACGATCATGTGCCCGCAGTGTGACGAACACTGTGACTACTGGTATCTGAACAGCACCTGTACCATCTCGAAGCTGGCGCACATTTTCGACAACGAGATGACGATCTTCTTCTCCATCTTCATGTCGATCTGGGGTGAGTAGCGCGCACCGCACCGGCACATTCCAAGACATTCGTTTGGGCGAAGTGCAGGGAAAAACAACAATATTTCGTATCGTTTTCGAACAGATGCAATTTTGCTGTGTGTGAAGCTGAATAGTAGGAGCTAATCTAGATTATTTTAAGCTACAGACATGCCCATTTTGATAAGACATTGATTTTTTTTTTAAATATTTCTTTTAAAGTAAGGGGTTAGAGCTAAGTGACTTACGGAAGTAAACCGACAAATAATCACACATTCTGTAAGGTTTACTGCTACTCTAATCGTTTCGCTGGTTGAAATATTCACCAATATGACAATTATTTCTTTTGAAAACTATCAAGTGCTGAAGTTATACCTCCATCAAGGGTGGCTTCGGTATTTAATTTTGTTTTGTGACACATATTTTTAACATTTTTCCCTGAATGCTGACCCTTTCAAGAACATTGTGTAAATTTTTTGGATCAATCGAAGCATAATTGACCAAGTTACAGATTTGAAGTTGAAAATCCGCGTTTCATACAAGGCATCATGCAGCTCGCTACTTTGAAGAGCGTTTCCCGAAAACCAACGTTTCCGTCGTACCGTAGAAACTGCTGAACCGATCGATTTGCAATTTTTAACACATAATCTGTACACTCTGTGCCAGGTAGTCCTGTTGAGATTTCATAAAAATTGTTGATACTTTTTTTTAAACAAACCTTTAAAAATCGTGCTTTTAGACAAAATCGCAAAAAGGATCACTTTTTCAACTTCAACTAAAAATCTGCCAAAAATCGAAAAATTGGAATATCAACATAAACTTGACGGGGCTACCTGGGTTAACATATAATCTTTCAAACGAGTATCGATATGTACTTTTCTGATGACCCATCACGCAGCTACGATGGGCACCGGAAAAAGTATCTTTTCGCAGACGCACCTTCTGAAATTGGCTGCCATGGGTGAAGGTTTTATTAAATCTTCCCAAAAAGGGCATTAAATACTCTTGACAAGTTGTAGTTTAATATGGCGTACACTTCAAAACATTAGATTGAATGGTTACGCCACAAAAACTCGACAAAAATGATCCTTTTTCTGGCCAGAAATTACCGAAGCGCCCCTTAAGTTAAACCCCAATGGTAATCGTCGTTTTAATTCATCTAATTGAAACTAACGATGTGCAAGACCTTCTATTTCAGTACAGATAACAAATGAACGCATTTTCAACTACCAACAAACAACAAAGAACGATAAACTATACCGTTGATATTAATCCAAAATGGAAAACCGATGGCTAGTTTGAGGAAAAAATCGCAAAAAAAACTTCGACGAAAAAACAAATGTCTACCATCGTAAGGTCCTCGTGCCACGTAATACTGATTGTGCCCTGTTTCCCCCCCCCCCCCCCCCCCCACCCCCCTCTTGCAGCAACCCTCTACCTGGAGATGTGGAAGCGCTACTCGTCCAAGATTCAGCACCGCTGGGGCATTACCGAGTACTGCTCGCTGGCGGAACCACCCCGACCGCAGTATCTAGCCCGACTGAAGAACATCAAAAAGACAATGTTCAACATTGCGACCGGTGCCCAGGAACCGTCACCACCGTTCTGGACGAAAAAGTTCCCCAGCTTTCTCTACAGCTACTCTGTGATCTTCCTATTTGTAAGTCCGTCCGTCCGTGCGGCCCCTGGCTGGAGCGCCAGCACACTAACTAAAACCCGGCTGGTTTTTTTCTACAGATTTTACTGACCATCGCGGCCGTGTTCGGCATCGTCGTGTACCGGATGTCGCTGATGACCTCGCGTAACATCTACGGTGACCATGGGTCAGTGTCGGGGAAGCTGATCATCTTTCCCGCCACCACCGCCGTCATCAATCTGCTCGTCTCGACCATCCTCACCTACGCGTACCATTACGTGGCGGTGTACATGACGAACGTCGAGTACCGGCGCACGCAAACCGAGTACAACGAAAGTTTGAACCTGAAGATCTACCTGTTTGAGTTCGTCAACTACTACAGCTCGATCTTCTACATTGCGTTCGTGAAGGGCAAGTTCCCGGGCTACCCGGCCAAGTACAACCGGATACTGCACCTGCGGCAGGAAGAGTGTAGCCCGGGCGGTTGCCTGATGGAGCTGTGCATCCAGCTCGCCATCATCATGGTGGGCAAGCAGGCGATCGGTGCGGTCACGGAGATCGTTATCCCGTGGGCGATCCAGAAGTTTAAGGAGTTCCGGAGCGTGCTCGGTATCGAGGCGGAGGGTGGGGACAATGATGAGCGGTTGATTTGCTGCAACCAGTGGACGAAGGACTTTAACCTGATCAACTGGAACGATCGGAGCCTGTTCAATGAGTACTTAAAGATGGGTAAGGGACCTGGGGGTGCGGTTTCCCTTCTTGTTTTGCGTGTGTGTGTGTGTGTTTATCTGTCGCTTTGTTTTCTGTTTCTTTTTCTTCTTCTTCTTCTTCTTTTTCTTCTTTTTCTTCTTCCCTCCTCTTGTTTTTCGTGTCGTTTATCTGTCGCTTTGTTTTCTGTTTTTTCTTTTTCTTCTTCTTCTTCTCCTTCTTCTTCTTCTTCTTCTTTTTCTTCTTCCCTCCTCTTGTTTTTCGTGTCGTTTATCTGTCGCTTTGTTTTCTGTTTTTTCTTTTTCTTCTTTTTCTTCTTCTTCTTCTTCTTCTTCTTCTACTTCTACTTCTACTTCTTCTTTATTTTGCTTGCAGTTATTCAGTACGGGTTCATCACGATCTTTGTGGTCGCCTTTCCACTGGGCCCATTCTTCGCCCTCCTCAACAACGTGGTGGAGACGCGGCTGGACGCGAAAAAGTTCCTCCTTTACTACAAACGTGCGGTACCGCAGCGTGTGCGTGATCTGGGCATCTGGTACAACATCATGCACGTCGTCGGGAAGGTGGCCGTCATTTCTAGTGTGAGTTTCTAGTGTGTCAGGCGCCACACTCTCCGCCACCTGAGTCACTGAGCTGACGTTCCCTTTCTCTCTCTCTCTCTCTCTCTCTCTCTCTCTCTCTCTCTCTCTCTCGCTCCGCTCCGCTCCGCAGGCCTTTATCATTGCCTTTTCCTCCAACTTTATACCTCGGCTGATGTACATGCACGTGGTAAACCCGGACCACACGGACGAAGGGTTCGTCAACCATACGCTCGCCTACTTCAACGTGGCCGACTTCGAGGAACACGTTGCCCCGCTGAGCAGTGCCTACACGAACGTCACCACCTGCCGGTACTCGGAGTACCGGAATCCGCCCGATCACGAGAGCCCGTACAAGCGGCCCGCCATCTACTGGCACATACTCGCGATCCGGCTGACGTTCGTCGTCATCTACCAGAATCTGGTCAGCTTCGTGCAGATTGTGGTGGCGTGGGCGATCCCGGACGTTCCCGGTCGGCTGCAGGATCAGATCAAGCGCGAGCAGTACCTGACGAACGAGTACATTATCGAGCAGGAGAAGCTAAAGATGCAGCGTAGTGCTGCCGGTGGTGGTGGTGGTGGTGGTGGTAGCGAGGTGACCGCACCACCGTACCCCCAGAACGGTTACCTCCCGTCGGAGGAGGACAGTAGTTTGCCGCCCGAGGAGAAACTAAACCACCAACGGGAACGGGAACGGGGACGGGGTGGACACGAGACGGACGATGGGTACCTGCACCAGCCGCTCGAGGATGATTTCGATTCGTTCCAGGAGTGTGGCATCGTGACATCGCGCGTATAGCGCGATTCTGGCTCGCGAAAAACCGAAACTTCCCAATCGATACTCCCGATCGATTATCCCTCGCCCCCCCCCCCCCCCCCCACCCTCCAATCTGGGGCGAAGGGAGGGTCCGTCGGAGTCGGGCCACTTCGCTGGCGAAGGCGACCTGGATGAGGGCGGTGACCGGTAAACCTGCTCCTCCTTCCTTTTTGTTTTGTTTTTATTTTTTTTTGGTGGGTTATGGGTTTCGGTCATCATCTACATTTTTTTCTATTAACCGTTGGCGTATTAGTGGCGCTTTTAGGCGCGATATGCCTTACTGACAAACTCGAATCAATACCCTATTCAATCTCTCTCTCTCCCTCTCTCTCCTCTCTCTGTGTGTCCTTCGAACAACGACAGTAATTTGTTGGAGAATGCCTGAGCTCCATCGTCCTCCAAGGTCCGCGGTTCCGGACCTTCCCGGGGAAGAAAGGGTAGATAGGAAAATGGTGGTCTGGTTGGCGGGCCTCGACCGAGCAGACAGTGCAATGCGATTGCGAAATGGATTGGCAAAGGGACAGGGAAGGCTCGGGATAGTGGGCCTCGGGCGGTCTTTAAAAGATCCCGGTGAAGTCATCTCGAACAAAATGTGTTTTTTTTTATTTGTTTAGCAAAATAAAGAGAAAGTATGACAGGCTAGCCTTTTGCACCGTTTCCCACTCTGCTTTCGCTAGGGACCGTCAACACAACAATAAAACAAAAGAAAAATTCCACATGGGACACGGTCCCATGTTATCCCTTTTAAGAAACTTGGATTTTGGCTGATTTTTCAGGGAAACTCTCAGCCTAGAAGTGTGTATTACATATCAATGGTTTTGTTGTTTATTCTTCTTTACTGTGCTCTTTACATTCTCTTCAAATATCTCCTAGAACCAAAGATATAACACAAACAGTCGGCCAAGGTACGAAAAGCACGCAAAGAAACCTTTATCCACCGCCTTGAATGCATTTTTTTGATTTTCACTGATTTTCCAGGGAAACTCTCAGCCTAGAAGTGTGTATAACATATCAATGGTTTTGTTTTTTATTCTTCTTTACTGTGCTCTTTACATTTTCTTAAAATATCTCCTAGAACCAAAGATATAACAAAAACAGTCGGCCAAGGTACGAAGAGCACGCAAAGAAACCTGTATCCACCGCCTTGAATGCATTTTTTTGATTTTCACTGATTTTCCAGGGAAACTCTCAGCCTAGAAGTGTGTATAACATATCAATGGTTTTGTTTTTTATTCTTCTTTACTGTGCTCTTTACATTTTCTTAAAATATCTCCTAGAACCAAAGATATAACAAAAACAGTCGGCCAAGGTACGAAAAGCACGCAAAGAAACCTTTATCCACCGCCTTGAATGCAGTATTTTGATTTTCACTGATTTTCCAGGGAAACTCTCAGCCTAGAAGTGTGTATTACATATCAATGGTTTTGTTTCTTATTCTTCTTTACTGTGCTTTTTACATTTTCTTAAAATATCTCCTAGAACCAAAGATATAACAAAAACAGTCGGCCAAGGTACGAAGAGCACGCAAAGAAACCTTTATCCACCGCCTTGAATGCATTTTTTTTATTTTCACTGATTTTCCAGGGAAACTCCCAGCCTAGAAGTGTGTATTACATATCAATGGTTTTGTTTTTTATTCTTCTTTACTGTGCTTTTTACATTTTCTTAAAATATCTCCTAGAACCAAAGATATAACAAAAACAGTCGGCCAAGGTACGAAGAGCACGCAAAGAAACCTGTATCCACCGCCTTGAATGCATTTTTTTGATTTTCACTGATTTTCCAGGGAAACTCTCAGCCTAGAAGTGTGTATAACATATCAATGGTTTTGTTTTTTATTCTTCTTTACTGTGCTCTTTACATTTTCTTAAAATATCTCCTAGAACCAAAGATATAACAAAAACAGTCGGCCAAGGTACGAAGAGCACGCAAAGAAACCTGTATCCACCGCCTTGAATGCATTTTTTTGATTTTCACTGATTTTCCAGGGAAACTCTCAGCCTAGAAGTGTGTATTACATATCAATGGTTTTGTTTTTTATTCTTCTTTACTGTGCTTTTTACATTTTCTTAAAATATCTCCTAGAACCAAAGATATAACAAAAACAGTCGGCCAAGGTACGAAGAGCACGCAAAGAAACCTTTATCCACCGCCTTGAATGCATTTTTTTGATTTTCACTGATTTTCCAGGGAAACTCTCAGCCTAGAAGTGTGTATTACATATCAATGGTTTTGTTTCTTATTCTTCTTTACTGTGCTTTTTACATTTTCTTAAAATATCTCCTAGAACCAAAGATATAACAAAAACAGTCGGCCAAGGTACGAAGAGCACGCAAAGAAACCTTTATCCACCGCCTTGAATGCATTTTTTTGATTTTCACTGATTTTCCAGGGAAACTCTCAGCCTAGAAGTGTGTATTACATATCAATGGTTTTGTTTTTTATTCTTCTTTACTGTGCTTTTTACATTTTCTTAAAATATCTCCTAGAACCAAAGATATAACAAAAACAGTCGGCCAAGGTACGAAGAGCACGCAAAGAAACCTGTATCCACCGCCTTGAATGCATTTTTTTGATTTTCACTGATTTTCCAGGGAAACTCTCAGCCTAGAAGTGTGTATTACATATCAATGGTTTTGTTGTTTATTCTTCTTTACTGTGCTTTTTACATTTTCTTAAAATATCTCCTAGAACCAAAGATATAACAAAAACAGTCGGCCAAGGTACGAAGAGCACGCAAAGAAACCTTTATCCACCGCCTTGAATGCATTTTTTTGATTTTCACTGATTTTCCAGGGAAACTCTCAGCCTAGAAGTGTGTATTACATATCAATGGTTTTGTTGTTTATTCTTCTTTACTGTGCTTTTTACATTTTCTTAAAATATCTCCTAGAACCAAAGATATAACAAAAACAGTCGGCCAAGGTACGAAGAGCACGCAAAGAAACCTTTATCCACCGCCTTGAATGCATTTTTTTGATTTTCACTGATTTTCCAGGGAAACTCTCAGCCTAGAAGTGTGTATAACATATCAATGGTTTTGTTTCTTATTCTTCTTTACTGTGCTTTTTACATTTTCTTAAAATATCTCCTAGAACCAAAGATATAACAAAAACAGTCGGCCAAGGTACGAAGAGCACGCAAAGAAACCTTTATCCACCGCCTTGAATGCATTTTTTTGATTTTCACTGATTTTCCAGGGAAACTCTCAGCCTAGAAGTGTGTATTACATATCAATGGTTTTGTTTCTTATTCTTCTTTACTGTGCTTTTTACATTTTCTTAAAATATCTCCTAGAACCAAAGATATAACAAAAACAGTCGGCCAAGTTACGAAGAGCACGCAAAGAAACCTTTATCCACCGCCTTGAATGCATTTTTTTGATTTTCACTGATTTTCCAGGGAAACTCTCAGCCTAGAAGTGTGTATTACATATCAATGGTTTTGTTTTTTATTCTTCTTTACTGTGCTTTTTACATTTTCTTAAAATATCTCCTAGAACCAAAGATATAACAAAAACAGTCGGCCAAGGTACGAAGAGCACGCAAAGAAACCTGTATCCACCGCCTTGAATGCATTTTTTTGATTTTCACTGATTTTCCAGGGAAACTCTCAGCCTAGAAGTGTGTATTACATATCAATGGTTTTGTTTTGTATTCTTCTTTACTGTGCTCTTTACATTTTCTTAAAATATCTCCTAGAACCAAAGATATAACAAAACCAGTCGGCCAAGGTACGAAGAGCACGCAAAGAAACCTGTATCCACCGCCTTGAATGCATTTTTTTGATTTTCACTGATTTTCCAGAGAAACTCTCAGCCTAGAAGTGTGTATTACATATCAATGGTTTTGTTGTTTATTCTTCTTTACTGTGCTTTTTACATTTTCTTAAAATATCTCCTAGAACCAAAGATATAACACAAACAGTCGGCCAAGGTACGAAGAGCACGCAAAGAAACCTTTATCCACCGCCTTGAATGCATTTTTTTCATGTTCACTGATTTTTTAGTTAAACTCTCAGCCTAGAAATGTGTATTACATATCAATGGTTCTGTGTTTTATTCGTCTTTACTGTGCACTTTACATTTTTTTAAAATATCTCCTAGAACCAAAGATATAACACAAACAGTCGGCCAAGGTACGAAGAGCACGCAAAGAAACCTTTATCCACCGCCTTGAATGCATTTTTTTCATGTTCACTGATTTTTCAGTTAAACTCTCAGCCTAGAAATGTGTATTACATATCAATGGTTCTGTGTTTTATTCGTCTTTACTGTGCACTTTACATTTTTTTAAAATATCTCCTAGAACCAAAGATATAACACAAACAGTCGGCCAAGGTACGAAGAGCACGCAAAGAAACCTTTATCCACCGCCTTGAATGCATTTTTTTGATTTTCACTGATTTTCCAGGGAAACTCTCAGCCTAGAAGTGTGTATTACATATCAATGGTTTTGTTGTTTATTCTTCTTTACTGTGCTTTTTACATTTTCTTAAAATATCTCCTAGAACCAAAGATATAACAAAAACAGTCGGCCAAGGTACGAAGAGCACGCAAAGAAACCTTTATCCACCGCCTTGAATGCATTTTTTTGATTTTCACTGATTTTCCAGGGAAACTCTCAGCCTAGAAGTGTGTATTACATATCAATGGTTTTGTTGTTTATTCTTCTTTACTGTGCTTTTTACATTTTCTTAAAATATCTCCTAGAACCAAAGATATAACAAAAACAGTCGGCCAAGGTACGAAGAGCACGCAAAGAAACCTTTATCCACCGCCTTGAATGCATTTTTTTGATTTTCACTGAATTTTCAGGGAAACTCTCAGCCTAGAAGTGTGTATTACATATCAATGGTTTTGTTGTTTATTCTTCTTTACTGTGCTTTTTACATTTTCTTAAAATATCTCCTAGAACCAAAGATATAACAAAAACAGTCGGCCAAGGTACGAAGAGCACGCAAAGAAACCTTTATCCACCGTCTTGAATGCATTTTTTTGATTTTCACTGATTTTCCAGGGAAACTCTCAGCCTAGAAGTGTGTATTACATATCAATGGTTTTGTTGTTTATTCTTCTTTACTGTGCTTTTTACATTTTCTTAAAATATCTCCTAGAACCAAAGATATAACAAAAACAGTCGGCCAAGGTACGAAGAGCACGCAAAGAAACCTTTATCCACCGCCTTGAATGCATTTTTTTGATTTTCACTGATTTTCCAGGGAAACTCTCAGCCTAGAAGTGTGTATTACATATCAATGGTTTTGTTGTTTATTCTTCTTTACTGTGCTTTTTACATTTTCTTAAAATATCTCCTAGAACCAAAGATATAACAAAAACAGTCGGCCAAGGTACGAAGAGCACGCAAAGAAACCTTTATCCACCGCCTTGAATGCATTTTTTTCATTTTCACTGAATTTTCATGGAAACTCTCAGCCTAGAAGTGTGTATTACATATCAATGGTTTTGTTTTTTATTCTTCTTTACTGTGCTTTTTACATTTTCTTAAAATATCTCCTAGAACCAAAGATATAACAAAAACAGTCGGCCAAGGTACGAAGAGCACGCAAAGAAACCTTTATCCACCGCCTTGAATGCATTTTTTTGATTTTCACTGAATTTTCAGGGAAACTCTCAGCCTAGAAGTGTGTATTACATATCAATGGTTTTGTTGTTTATTCTTCTTTACTGTGCTTTTTACATTTTCTTAAAATATCTCCTAGAACCAAAGATATAACAAAAACAGTCGGCCAAGGTACGAAGAGCACGCAAAGAAACCTTTATCCACCGCCTTGAATGCATTTTTTTGATTTTCACTGATTTTCCAGGGAAACTCTCAGCCTAGAAGTGTGTATTACATATCAATGGTTTTGTTGTTTATTCTTCTTTACTGTGCTTTTTACATTTTCTTAAAATATCTCCTAGAACCAAAGATATAACAAAAACAGTCGGCCAAGGTACGAAGAGCACGCAAAGAAACCTTTATCCACCGCCTTGAATGCATTTTTTTTCATTTTCACTGATTTTCCAGGGAAACTCTCAGCCTAGAAGCGTGTATTACATATCAATGGTTTTGTTGTTTATTCTTCTTTACTGTGCTTTTTACATTTTCTTAAAATCTCTCCTAGAACCAAAGATATAACAAAAACAGTCGGCCAAGGTACGAAGAGCACGCAAAGAAACCTTTATCCACCGCCTTGAATGCATTTTTTTGATTTTCACTGATTTTCCAGGGAAACTCTCAGCCTAGAAGTGTGTATTACATATCAATGGTTTTGTTGTTTATTCTTCTTTACTGTGCTTTTTACATTTTCTTAAAATATCTCCTAGAACCAAAGATATAACAAAAACAGTCGGCCAAGGTACGAAGAGCACGCAAAGAAACCTTTATCCACCGCCTTGAATGCATTTTTTTTCATTTTCACTGATTTTCCAGGGAAACTCTCAGCCTAGAAGCGTGTATTACATATCAATGGTTTTGTTGTTTATTCTTCTTTACTGTGCTTTTTACATTTTCTTAAAATATCTCCTAGAACCAAAGATATAACAAAAACAGTCGGCCAAGGTACGAAGAGCACGCAAAGAAACCTTTATCCACCGCCTTAAATGCATTTTTTTGATTTTCACTGATTTTCCAGGGAAACTCTCAGCCTAGAAGTGTGTATTACATATCAATGGTTTTGTTGTTTATTCTTCTTTACTGTGCTTTTTACATTTTCTTAAAATATCTCCTAGAACCAAAGATATAACAAAAACAGTCGGCCAAGGTACGAAGAGCACGCAAAGAAACCTTTATCCACCGCCTTGAATGCATTTTTTTTCATTTTCACTGATTTTCCAGGGAAACTCTCAGCCTAGAAGCGTGTATTACATATCAATGGTTTTGTTGTTTATTCTTCTTTACTGTGCTTTTTACATTTTCTTAAAATCTCTCCTAGAACCAAAGATATAACAAAAACAGTCGGCCAAGGTACGAAGAGCACGCAAAGAAACCTTTATCCACCGCCTTGAATGCATTTTTTTGATTTTCACTGATTTTCCAGGGAAACTCTCAGCCTAGAAGTGTGTATTACATATCAATGGTTTTGTTTTTTATTCTTCTTTACTGTGCTTTTTACATTTTCTTAAAATATCTCCTAGAACCAAAGATATAACAAAAACAGTCGGCCAAGGTACGAAGAGCACGCAAAGAAACCTTTATCCACCGCCTTGAATGCATTTTTTTGATTTTCACTGATTTTCCAGGGAAACTCTCAGCCTAGAAGTGTGTATTACATAGTTATGTGCCTGATCGCCACCAATGCCACCACCATGCGATCGCAACACACCGACGGTGCATCAATCCCAACACTAAAGCTGACGCAGCAGACACGCGCCGAATTGCCACAGACGCAACCGCGAGCGACCGGCGAGACATCGATGGCGTATCAATCCCGACACCGACGCGACGGTCTTGCTGACTCCAGATGACACCGGACCCCAACGCACGTGGCGTCACGTGGACAAGAGGTACGAGCTAGCGGCTCGTTCGAAGGCAGTCTTAGTACAAACTTCAGTCTTTAGTCAGGGCTCATCGAGTAAGGATAAGATTTAAGAATAAATTCCTTTTTTTAAAACTCGAACCACGAGGTCACTCTCATAATTGGCGCAGTCGGCTAGGCCTTACCCACGTTAATCCAAAGTTCATCAGGTCAATCAAGTGCAAAGTGAAATTGTGCAGTGCTCAAAACGTAGCGCGAAAGACTTTCATAAAATTGTCAAAGATTGTGCTCGACCCGTAGCGCAAGACGTCCGGCAAGGGATTCATCGCGAATTCTAAAACCATCCCTCATCACGAAGGCGATTTGTGGCGGCTTGTTACCGGAAGAACCAAGGACTCAACGGCTGGTTTCAACCTCTCGGGGTAGGGTAAGAAAAAGAACATACCGAAAGGGTAAGAAAATCTAAACCAAGCTAAGCTTCACAAGTGACAGTGTACACTAGATTACGTAACACAAGTTCTAATAACAAGTGCATGCTAGGTTTCAAACCCTTTCCTAAAGTAAAAGGACGCAAGTTCGTGAAAAGCAAAAGCATGGAAAACGTTACAATGCAAACTCTCTACGAGAGCATGCTTAGCATGGAACAGAGGCTGAGGGAGGTGCAACAGGAGAACGTCCAATTGCGGCAACAAAGCACGCATACGGATATTTTCCGCATCCCCGACCCAATCAGGGTTATTCCCAGTTTCGACGGGAATAAAAAACAGCTGAACGCGTGGGTCACCACGGCCAAAAATACACTTGACCTGTTCCGTAATAGAGTGACGCAAGAAGCGATGCAGCTCTATGAACAGACGGTTATTAATAAAATTGAGGGAAAAGCCCGCGATACGATTTGTGCGAATGGTAACCCAACGAACTTTAACGATGTTGTGGAAACCCTTGAAACAATGTATGGTGATAGGTCAGACATGGCTACGTACCAAACGCAGCTATGGTCCCTTAAGATGGATGAATCCATCCACGTGTATTATAAACGCACAAAAGAACTCACTCAGAGTATGAAAACGCTGGCGAGACAGCAACAACTTTATGTAAATCACTGGGAAGCAATCAATCACTTCCTAGAACAAGAATGCCTCGCAGCATTCATTAACGGCTTAAATAAGCAATACTTTGGCTATGCGCAAGCTTCCAAACCAACAGATTTGGAAAATGCATATGCATTCCTATGCAAATTCCAAAATGCGGAAACCGCACAAAAACAAACCAAATACGATAAGACGCAGAGCTTTCAGAATAAACAAAACAATAATTTCAAAAACGTTGGAAAACCAACACAAACTAACCAACACACTCCTCAAGTGTACAAACCAAACAAGCAATCGGACCGATACAAGCCGGTACCGATGGAAATCGATCCATCGCTAAAGACTCGTCAAAGCAAAATTTACAATCATGATGCAGGACAAGTTGAATCACAGAACGATGAAAACGAATCGGAAGAGGAGGAATCAGAAGAGGAGACAAATTTTCAGGTTGCTACCCAACAATGCCCTCCGAGATAAACGCGATAAATGGTTTACCATTTGTCACGATTACATTACCAACCGGAAGTCAGGCAAAACTACTTATAGATAGTGGTTCGAATAAAAATTTCATCTCCCCAAATCTGATTCCTGCACGACTTCAGAAGCCGTGCCACCATATTGAAGTAACTAACAGCAAAGGCAAACATACTGCCACACGCAAGTTCACCACAGAACTTTTTGGGATTAAAAGAAAAATCCATTTTTATCTTTTTAAATTTCACAAGTTCTTTGACGGAATACTGGGATACGAAACCCTCTCAGACATGCAAGCAATGGTGGACGTCGCTAATAACAAGTTAGTTCTTCCACAGAAAACAATCAGTATGAACATCCGCACAATGGGATCACCGGAAATTACAGTCAATCGACACTCAGCGAAGATGGTTAAAATTCCAGTAGATAAACAAAACGGGAATGTCATCCTAAGAAGAGACATAAAAATCGAAAACACAATAATTCCCGCTGGACTTTATGAAGCAAACAACGGATACATTAATGCAGTTGCTTCAAATTTTGGTGACTCCGTAACATTCTCATGGACAAAACCAGCAAAAACCTTTGCCATTAAAGACATAGTCGAAATTAACAATAATACATCTATTGTAGGTCAGCAATCATCATCCATAGCCATCTCAGAATTAGAAGGTCTCATCCGACACGATCATCTTAATCAGGAAGAAAGACAGGCATTATTTAAGGTTCTTGGAAAAAACGTGAGTATATTCCATAAGGACAGTGAGAAACTGTCTTGTACCACAGAAATCCAACACCACATTAAGACCACTGACGAAATTCCAGTACACACAAAGACGTACCGATACCCACAAATACATAAAACAGAAGTGGAAAAACAAATGAATGAGATGCTAACAAACGGCATCATACAGCATTCCGTTTCACCATGGACATCTCCAATTTGGATAGTCCCCAAAAAATCAGATGCCAGCGCCAAGAAAAAATGGCGCATTGTCATAGATTATCGCAAGCTAAACGAAAAAACGATAGACGACAAATTCCCCATCCCACTTATCGAAGAAATTTTAGACAGACTAGGCCGTAGTATGTATTTCACTACATTGGACCTTAAGTCAGGTTTTCACCAAATAGAGGTGCACCCGAAAGATAGACCAAAAACAGCTTTCAGCACTGACAAAGGACATTTCGAATTTGTACGTATGCCCTTTGGCCTAAAAAACGCACCGGCAACATTCCAGCGCGTCATGAACAACATTCTAGGAAATTTGATCGGCACCTGTTGTTTAGTGTACCTAGACGACATAATTGTTTTCGGAAATTCTTTGCAACAACATTTGGACAACCTAAACAAGGTTCTTCAGAAATTATCACAAGCGAACCTCAAGGTACAATTTGACAAATGCGAATTCTTGCAAAAGCAATGTGAATTTTTGGGTCACATAGTAACACAAGACGGTATAAGACCCAACCCGAACAAAATCGAAAAAATTCTCAACTGGCCAACCCCTAAAAACACCACTCAGATTAAAGGATTTTTAGGATTGCTTGGTTACTATAGGAAATTTATTCGCGACTTTGCAAAACTCACAAAACCGTTAACGAAATGCCTTAAAAAGGATACGAAAATTGTACACGACGAAGAATTTTTAAATTGCTTCAAAGAATGTAAACAACTTTTAATTACCGATCCCATTCTTAAATATCCCGATTTCAATAACAAATTCATTTTAGAAACAGATGCAAGCGACTTCGCTTTAGGTGCAGTTTTATCCCAAAAATACGATGATGGGAAAGAACACCCAATTGCATATGCTTCTCGAACATTGAACAGTGCAGAATGCAACTATTCTGCAACAGAGAAAGAATTACTGGCAATTGTATGGGCCACAAAGCATTTCAGACCATACCTTTACGGCGTTCAATTTGAAATACGCACCGACCATAAGCCACTCGTATGGCTTAGACAGAAAAATGACCTAAACAGAAGGCTTTTAAACTGGAAATTAACCCTGGAGGAATTCGAATTCGAAATTAAATACAAAAAAGGAACCCTCAACAGTAACGCAGATGCACTTTCCCGCATACAAAACAATCATGACGTAACAATAATCAATAGCAACATGGAGATAAACACACATTCTTCTGACGACATGACACAACACTCTGCAGACACTGACGATGGCGATTTCATCCCATGTACCGAAAAGCCACTGAACGAATTTAGAAATCAAATAATCCTCAAAATTTCCACTCAAGACAGCATTGAAGCTACTACTATGTTTAGAAAATATCATAGAGTCACTATTAACAAACAAGTATTCAGCCCAGGTGTCCTAATCAATATTCTAAAAGAATATGCATCTACGGAATGCCATAACGGAATACTTTGTGACAAACATACGCTACTAAATTTACAAACCCTCTATAAGAATTTCTTCTCTAGAGCCAAAACATTCAAAATCTTTTGGACAGAAAAACTTTTAGAAGACGTTACAGACGAAATAGAACAAGACGCTATTATCGAAAGGCAACATAATACCAACCATAGAGGAATTAACGAAACTAAACTTCACATTTCCAGAAAGTATTTCTTCCCGGACATGAAAAGCAAAATAACAAAGTTTATCAACATGTGTAAACTCTGCCAAAAGTCTAAGTATGAAAGACGCCCATATAAACAGAAATATGAACTAACAGCAACACCAACAAAGCCGTTGCAAATTGTTCATATGGACATCTTCATAATTAGTAACACCTATTTCCTAACACTTTGTGATAAGTTCTCCCGATTAACATCAGCTATTCCTATAAAAACCCGTAACACAGTGCACATAATCCATGCACTGACCCATTTTTTGGCAAACATAGGAAAACCTTCCCTTCTCGTCATGGATCAAGAAGCTTCTTTTACCTCCACACCTGTGAAAGAATTTCTCGAAGAGAACGACATAGAATATCACTTCACAAGCGTTGGACAGTCCTCTTCCAATGGAACTGTAGAAATTGTTCATAGAACAATTAGAGAACTTCACAACATTATCAGTAACAAAGATTCGACAAAGGACCTGTCAGAGAAAGCAAAGATCAACTTATCTGTTGCTATCTATAACGATTCGATTCACTCTCAAACAAAATTAACCCCAAAGGAATTATTTTTTGGATATAAAAACGAAGATCCAGTCCCCGCAGACCTAGACGAAAGAATAAGACAAAAGGAAGAGTTTTACAAACAGTTCTGCGAGAAACAAAAAGCAAAAAAATTAAAAGACCTAGAAAAATTAAACCAATCTAGAGAAGAACCAGAACAATTTTCAACTGGGGACGTGGCATTCGAGAGGAAAAGGAATAACCTAAAGCATCAAGAAAGATACAGAGAAATTACAGTTCTTGACAACAGGCAAGCCAATGTCATCGACGGAAACGGAAGAAAAATTCATAAAACTAAACTAAAAAGAAAAAGAAAACGATAAAAAATAATTATGATAATAATAATTTACATTATCCCATTTCATCTTATCTTTTTAGGAATAAAAAAAATGAAGACAGCAGTAATCTTACTATTATTAGCCTTAAGCGGAAAAGTTAGAAACTCGCAACTCAAAATGCAAGATCTAGGCAAAAATCCGGGAATATTCGCCATCAAGTTGGGAACAGCCCGAATCATCGAGAATTACCATCTTGTAATCCATAGTTTCAACATAAGCAAGTATGAGGTAATAGCGAAACAGTACAAAATTATTATCTCCGAGTTAGACGAAAAATTAGAAACGATCAGAAACCATTCAGACACTACGCAGGAGTCAAACAATCAATTGTCGGATATAGGAAATATCCTGAGGCACAAGTATGATCAAATCTATTCATTGTTACAAAATTTTAAACCGATAGTTAGAAAATCTAAAAGATCCATTGACATCCTAGGATCAGTTATAAAAACAATCACAGGGAACCTGGACCATAACGATTATGTAGAAATAACGGATAAACTAAATGTACTGCGACATTCCACTAACAAGCTAATAACAGGAAACAACAGACAAGTAATTATCAACGAAAGTTTTGAACAGCGCATAAACAACATAACACAAGCGGCAAGAAGTCAGGCGAAAGAAATTCACGATTTCATCCGGCAAGCTGGATTTTACTCTAACGATCTAAGCGCACTTCAGCAAAAACTCCACCTGCACAACGTCATCTTCAGCCTCGATAATGTGAGGGAACAATTGACCACAATCTTCGAATCAGTACAGCTAGCCAAACTCGGAATAATTTCTAAAGCACTACTTTTTCCAAAGGAATTGGACTTTATCATACACATACTTTTGGAAGAAGGGCTCAACATAACGAGTTACGACCAAGCGTATGAACATCTAGAACCAGTAGCAATCCACCACGATAATCAATTACAACTACTGATAAAAGTTCCAAATTTTCGGAATGGAAGCTACCATATGTTAAGGATGGAACCAATTCCAATCAACCATTCAATTATACACATACAGTCTAAATATGTCGTTACCAGCAAACTAGAAACATATTTAATTGACAAATTCAACTCGATCGAAGGAGAATACATTATTAAGCTCACCAATTTACGGAATGTCACCAACAACGAATGCGAACATCAATTACTTCGTACCAACCAGAGTAAATGTGTGTTCATGCAACACAATACCAACATGGAAGTCACATACATAGAGAACTACGGTACACTCATTAAAAATGCTCGATCAGCAACGTTTGACAATACTTGTGGATACGAAAAGAAAAACATTACCGGTACATTCTTTGTAAATTTCAAAAATTGTTCAATCTTCATCAACGGGCTTAAATATTCGGAAAAAGAAATGCAGACAATAGCAAACCCGGACATCATACCAATATCCACGATACGAATATCAGAAACAACACTGGAGTTAAACGAAATTCAGAACCTAACCAAATTGCATATAAATAACAGAGATAAAATCAGATACATTGAAAAAATGAATCATCGCATCACCACGCACCATATCATGAGCGGAACCATCGTCGTAACCGTAATTCTTATATTGGTAGCATATACTGCAAAAAAGATCAGCGGACTCCAAGAGAGAATCACGATTCGAGTCCAACCAAACCCGATCCGAGACGGCTCGATCTAACGAGGGGGAAGTTATGTGCCTGATCGCCACCAATGCCACCACCATGCGATCGCAACACACCGACGGTGCATCAATCCCAACACTAAAGCTGACGCAGCAGACACGCGCCGAATTGCCACAGACGCAACCGCGAGCGACCGGCGAGACATCGATGGCGTATCAATCCCGACACCGACGCGACGGTCTTGCTGACTCCAGATGACACCGGACCCCAACGCACGTGGCGTCACGTGGACAAGAGGTACGAGCTAGCGGCTCGTTCGAAGGCAGTCTTAGTACAAACTTCAGTCTTTAGTCAGGGCTCATCGAGTAAGGATAAGATTTAAGAATAAATTCCTTTTTTTAAAACTCGAACCACGAGGTCACTCTCATAATTACATATCAATGGTTTTGTTGTTTATTCTTCTTTACTGTGCTTTTTACATTTTCTTAAAATATCTCCTAGAACCAAAGATATAACAAAAACAGTCGGCCAAGGTACGAAGAGCACGCAAAGAAACCTTTATCCACCGCCTTGAATGCATTTTTTTGATTTTCACTGATTTTTCAGGGAAACTCTCAGCCTAGAAGTGTGTATTACATATCAATGGTTTTGTTTCTTATTCTTCTTTACTGTGCTCTTCACATTTTCTTAAAATATCTCCTAGAACCAAAGATATAACAAAAACAGTCGGCCAAGGTACGAAGAGCACGCAAAGAAACCTTTATCCACCGCCTTGAATGCATTTTTTTGATTTTCACTGATTTTCCAGGGAAACTCTCAGCCTAGAAGCGTGTATTACATATCAATGGTTTTGTTGTTTATTCTTCTTTACTGTGCTTTTTACATTTTCTTAAAATATCTACTAGAACCAAAGATATAACAAAAACAGTCGGCCAAGGTACGAAGAGCACGCAAAGAAACCTTTATCCCCCTTGAATGCATTTTTTTGATTTTCACTGATTTTCCAGGGAAACTCTCAGCCTAGAAGTGTGTATTACATATCAATGGTTTTGTTTCTTATTCTTCTTTACTGTGCTTTTTACATTTTCTTAAAATATCTCCTAGAACCAAAGATATAACAAAAACAGTCGGCCAAGGTACGAAGAGCACGCAAAGAAACCTTTATCCACCGCCTTGAATGCATTTTTTTGATTTTCACTGATTTTCCAGGGAAACTCTCAGCCTAGAAGTGTGTATTACATATCAATGGTTTTGTTTTTTATTCTTCTTTACTGTGCTTTTTACATTTTCTTAAAATATCTCCTAGAACCAAAGATATAACAAAAACAGTCGGCCAAGGTACGAAGAGCACGCAAAGAAACCTTTATCCACCGCCTTGAATGCATTTTTTGATTTTCACTGATTTTCCAGGGAAACTCTCAGCCTAGAAGTGTGTATTACATATCAATGGTTTTGTTGTTTATTCTTCTTTACTGTGCACTTTACATTTTCTTAAAATATCTCCTAGAACCAAAGATATAACAAAAACAGTCGGCCAAGGTACGAAGAGCACGCAAAGAAACCTTTATCCACCGCCTTGAATGCATTTTTTTCATTTTCACTGAATTTTCATGGAAACTCTCAGCCTAGAAGTGTGTATTACATATCAATGGTTTTGTTTTTTATTCTTCTTTACTGTGCTTTTTACATTTTCTTAAAATATCTCCTAGAACCAAAGATATAACAAAAACAGTCGGCCAAGGTACGAAGAGCACGCAAAGAAACCTTTATCCACCGCCTTGAATGCATTTTTTTGATTTTCACTGAATTTTCAGGGAAACTCTCAGCCTAGAAGTGTGTATTACATATCAATGGTTTTGTTGTTTATTCTTCTTTACTGTGCTTTTTACATTTTCTTAAAATATCTCCTAGAACCAAAGATATAACAAAAACAGTCGGCCAAGGTACGAAGAGCACGCAAAGAAACCTTTATCCACCGCCTTGAATGCATTTTTTTGATTTTCACTGATTTTCCAGGGAAACTCTCAGCCTAGAAGTGTGTATTACATATCAATGGTTTTGTTGTTTATTCTTCTTTACTGTGCTCTTTACATTTTCTTAAAATATCTCCTAGAACCAAAGATATAACAAAAACAGTCGGCCAAGGTACGAAGAGCACGCAAAGAAACCTTTATCCACCGCCTTGAATGCATTTTTTTGATTTTCACTGATTTTCCAGGGAAACTCTCAGCCTAGAAATGTGTATTACATATCAATGGTTTTGTTTCTTATTCTACTTTACTGTGCTTTTTACATTTTCTTAAAATATCTCCTAGAACCAAAGATATAACACAAACAGTCGGCCAAGGTACGAAGAGCACGCAAAGAAACCTTTATCCACCGCCTTGAATGCATTTTTTTCATGTTCACTGATTTTTCAGTTAAACTCTCAGCCTAGAAATGTGTATTACATATCAATGGTTCTGTGTTTTATTCGTCTTTACTGTGCACTTTACATTTTTTTAAAATATCTCCTAGAACCAAAGATATAACACAAACAGTCGGCCAAGGTACGAAGAGCACGCAAAGAAACCTTTATCCACCGCCTTGAATGCATTTTTTTCATGTTCACTGATTTTTCAGTTAAACTCTCAGCCTAGAAATGTGTATTACATATCAATGGTTCTGTGTTTTATTCGTCTTTACTGTGCACTTTACATTTTTTTAAAATATCTCCTAGAACCAAAGATATAACACAAACAGTCGGCCAAGGTACGAAGAGCACGCAAAGAAACCTTTATCCACCGTCTTGAATGCATTTTTTTGATTTTCACTGATTTTCCAGGGAAACTCTCAGCCTAGAAGTGTGTATTACATATCAATGGTTTTGTTGTTTATTCTTCTTTACTGTGCTTTTTACATTTTCTTAAAATATCTCCTAGAACCAAAGATATAACAAAAACAGTCGGCCAAGGTACGAAAAGCACGCAAAGAAACCTTTATCCACCGCCTTGAATGCATTTTTTTGATTTTCACTGATTTTCCAGGGAAACTCTCAGCCTAGAAATGTGTATTACATATCAATGGTTCTGTGTTTTATTCGTCTTTACTGTGCACTTTACATTTTTTTAAAATATCTCCTAGAACCAAAGATATAACACAAACAGTCGGCCAAGGTACGAAGAGCACGCAAAGAAACCTTTATCCACCGCCTTGAATGCATTTTTTTCATGTTCACTGATTTTTCAGTTAAACTCTCAGCCTAGAAATGTGTATTACATATCAATGGTTCTGTGTTTTATTCGTCTTTACTGTGCACTTTACATTTTTTTAAAATATCTCCTAGAACCAAAGATATAACACAAACAGTCGGCCAAGGTACGAAGAGCACGCAAAGAAACCTTTATCCACCGCCTTGAATGCATTTTTTTCATGTTCACTGATTTTTCAGTTAAACTCTCAGCCTAGAAATGTGTATTACATATCAATGGTTCTGTGTTTTATTCGTCTTTACTGTGCACTTTACATTTTTTTAAAATATCTCCTAGAACCAAAGATATAACACAAACAGTCGGCCAAGGTACGAAGAGCACGCAAAGAAACCTTTATCCACCGCCTTGAATGCATTTTTTTCATGTTCACTGATTTTTCAGTTAAACTCTCAGCCTAGAAATGTGTATTACATATCAATGGTTCTGTGTTTTATTCGTCTTTACTGTGCACTTTACATTTTTTTAAAATATCTCCTAGAACCAAAGATATAACACAAACAGTCGGCCAAGGTACGAAGAGCACGCAAAGAAACCTTTATCCACCGTCTTGAATGCATTTTTTTGATTTTCACTGATTTTCCAGGGAAACTCTCAGCCTAGAAGTGTGTATTACATATCAATGGTTTTGTTGTTTATTCTTCTTTACTGTGCTTTTTACATTTTCTTAAAATATCTCCTAGAACCAAAGATATAACAAAAACAGTCGGCCAAGGTACGAAAAGCACGCAAAGAAACCTTTATCCACCGCCTTGAATGCATTTTTTTGATTTTCACTGATTTTCCAGGGAAACTCTCAGCCTAGAAATGTGTATTACATATCAATGGTTCTGTGTTTTATTCGTCTTTACTGTGCACTTTACATTTTTTTAAAATATCTCCTAGAACCAAAGATATAACACAAACAGTCGGCCAAGGTACGAAGAGCACGCAAAGAAACCTTTATCCACCGCCTTGAATGCATTTTTTTCATGTTCACTGATTTTTCAGTTAAACTCTCAGCCTAGAAATGTGTATTACATATCAATGGTTCTGTGTTTTATTCGTCTTTACTGTGCACTTTACATTTTTTTAAAATATCTCCTAGAACCAAAGATATAACACAAACAGTCGGCCAAGGTACGAAGAGCACGCAAAGAAACCTTTATCCACCGCCTTGAATGCATTTTTTTCATGTTCACTGATTTTTCAGTTAAACTCTCAGCCTAGAAATGTGTATTACATATCAATGGTTCTGTGTTTTATTCGTCTTTACTGTGCACTTTACATTTTTTTAAAATATCTCCTAGAACCAAAGATATAACACAAACAGTCGGCCAAGGTACGAAGAGCACGCAAAGAAACCTTTATCCACCGCCTTGAATGCATTTTTTTCATGTTCACTGATTTTTCAGTTAAACTCTCAGCCTAGAAATGTGTATTACATATCAATGGTTCTGTGTTTTATTCGTCTTTACTGTGCACTTTACATTTTTTTAAAATATCTCCTAGAACCAAAGATATAACACAAACAGTCGGCCAAGGTACGAAGAGCACGCAAAGAAACCTTTATCCACCGCCTTGAATGCATTTTTTTCATGTTCACTGATTTTTCAGTTAAACTCTCAGCCTAGAAATGTGTATTACATATCAATGGTTCTGTGTTTTATTCGTCTTTACTGTGCACTTTACATTTTTTTAAAATATCTCCTAGAACCAAAGATATAACACAAACAGTCGGCCAAGGTACGAAGAGCACGCAAAGAAACCTTTATCCACCGCCTTGAATGCATTTTTTTCATGTTCACTGATTTTTCAGTTAAACTCTCAGCCTAGAAATGTGTATTACATATCAATGGTTCTGTGTTTTATTCGTCTTTACTGTGCACTTTACATTTTTTTAAAATATCTCCTAGAACCAAAGATATAACACAAACAGTCGGCCAAGGTACGAAGAGCACGCAAAGAAACCTTTATCCACCGTCTTGAATGCATTTTTTTGATTTTCACTGATTTTCCAGGGAAACTCTCAGCCTAGAAGTGTGTATTACATATCAATGGTTTTGTTGTTTATTCTTCTTTACTGTGCTTTTTACATTTTCTTAAAATATCTCCTAGAACCAAAGATATAACAAAAACAGTCGGCCAAGGTACGAAAAGCACGCAAAGAAACCTTTATCCACCGCCTTGAATGCATTTTTTTGATTTTCACTGATTTTCCAGGGAAACTCTCAGCCTAGAAATGTGTATTACATATCAATGGTTTTGTTTCTTATTCTACTTTACTGTGCTTTTTACATTCTCTTAAAATATCTCCTAGAACCAAAGATATAACACAAACAGTCGGCCAAGGTACGAAGAGCACGCAAAGAAACCTTTATCCACCGCCTTGAATGCATTTTTTTCATGTTCACTGATTTTTCAGTTAAACTCTCAGCCTAGAAATGTGTATTACATATCAATGGTTCTGTGTTTTATTCGTCTTTACTGTGCACTTTACATTTTTTTAAAATATCTCCTAGAACCAAAGATATAACACAAACAGTCGGCCAAGGTACGAAGAGCACGCAAAGAAACCTTTATCCACCGCCTTGAATGCATTTTTTTGATTTTCACTGATTTTCCAGGGAAACTCTCAGCCTAGAAATGTGTATTACATATCAATGGTTCTGTGTTTTATTCGTCTTTACTGTGCACTTTACATTTTTTTAAAATATCTCCTAGAACCAAAGATATAACACAAACAGTCGGCCAAGGTACGAAGAGCACGCAAAGAAACCTTTATCCACCGTCTTGAATGCATTTTTTTGATTTTCACTGATTTTTCAGGGAAACTCTCAGCCTAGAAGTGTGTATTACATATCAATGGTTTTGTTGTTTATTCTTCTTTACTGTGCTCTTTACATTCTCTTCAAATATCTCCTAGAACCAAAGATATAACACAAACAGTCGGCCAAGGTACGAAAAGCACGCAAAGAAACCTTTATCCACCGCCTTGAATGCATTTTTTTGATTTTCACTGATTTTCCAGGGAAACTCTCAGCCTAGAAATGTGTATTACATATCAATGGTTTTGTTGTTTATTCTTCTTTACTGTGCTCTTTACATTCTCTTCAAATATCTCCTAGAACCAAAGATATAACACAAACAGTCGGCCAAGGTACGAAAAGCACGCAAAGAAACCTTTATCCACCGCCTTGAATGCATTTTTTTCATGTTCACTGATTTTTCAGTTAAACTCTCAGCCTAGAAATGTGTATTACATATCAATGGTTCTGTGTTTTATTCGTCTTTACTGTGCACTTTACATTTTTTTAAAATATCTCCTAGAACCAAAGATATAACACAAACAGTCGGCCAAGGTACGAAGAGCACGCAAAGAAACCTTTATCCACCGCCTTGAATGCATTTTTTTCATGTTCACTGATTTTTCAGTTAAACTCTCAGCCTAGAAATGTGTATTACATATCAATGGTTCTGTGTTTTATTCGTCTTTACTGTGCACTTTACATTTTTTTAAAATATCTCCTAGAACCAAAGATATAACACAAACAGTCGGCCAAGGTACGAAGAGCACGCAAAGAAACCTTTATCCACCGCCTTGAATGCATTTTTTTCATGTTCACTGATTTTTCAGTTAAACTCTCAGCCTAGAAATGTGTATTACATATCAATGGTTCTGTGTTTTATTCGTCTTTACTGTGCACTTTACATTTTTTTAAAATATCTCCTAGAACCAAAGATATAACACAAACAGTCGGCCAAGGTACGAAGAGCACGCAAAGAAACCTTTATCCACCGCCTTGAATGCATTTTTTTCATGTTCACTGATTTTTCAGTTAAACTCTCAGCCTAGAAATGTGTATTACATATCAATGGTTCTGTGTTTTATTCGTCTTTACTGTGCACTTTACATTTTTTTAAAATATCTCCTAGAACCAAAGATATAACACAAACAGTCGGCCAAGGTACGAAGAGCACGCAAAGAAACCTTTATCCACCGTCTTGAATGCATTTTTTTGATTTTCACTGATTTTCCAGGGAAACTCTCAGCCTAGAAGTGTGTATTACATATCAATGGTTTTGTTTCTTATTCTACTTTACTGTGCTTTTTACATTTTCTTAAAATATCTCCTAGAACCAAAGATATAACACAAACAGTCGGCCAAGGTACGAAGAGCACGCAAAGAAACCTTTATCCACCGCCTTGAATGCATTTTTTTCATGTTCACTGATTTTTCAGTTAAACTCTCAGCCTAGAAATGTGTATTACATATCAATGGTTCTGTGTTTTATTCGTCTTTACTGTGCACTTTACATTTTTTTAAAATATCTCCTAGAACCAAAGATATAACACAAACAGTCGGCCAAGGTACGAAGAGCACGCAAAGAAACCTTTATCCACCGCCTTGAATGCATTTTTTTCATGTTCACTGATTTTTCAGTTAAACTCTCAGCCTAGAAATGTGTATTACATATCAATGGTTCTGTGTTTTATTCGTCTTTACTGTGCACTTTACATTTTTTTAAAATATCTCCTAGAACCAAAGATATAACACAAACAGTCGGCCAAGGTACGAAGAGCACGCAAAGAAACCTTTATCCACCGCCTTGAATGCATTTTTTTGATTTTCACTGATTTTCCAGGGAAACTCTCAGCCTAGAAGTGTGTATTACATATCAATGGTTTTGTTGTTTATTCTTCTTTACTGTGCTTTTTACATTTTCTTAAAATATCTCCTAGAACCAAAGATATAACAAAAACAGTCGGCCAAGGTACGAAGAGCACGCAAAGAAACCTTTATCCACCGCCTTGAATGCATTTTTTTGATTTTCACTGATTTTCCAGGGAAACTCTCAGCCTAGAAGTGTGTATTACATATCAATGGTTTTGTTGTTTATTCTTCTTTACTGTGCTTTTTACATTTTCTTAAAATATCTCCTAGAACCAAAGATATAACAAAAACAGTCGGCCAAGGTACGAAGAGCACGCAAAGAAACCTTTATCCACCGCCTTGAATGCATTTTTTTCATTTTCACTGAATTTTCATGGAAACTCTCAGCCTAGAAGTGTGTATTACATATCAATGGTTTTGTTTTTTATTCTTCTTTACTGTGCTTTTTACATTTTCTTAAAATATCTCCTAGAACCAAAGATATAACAAAAACAGTCGGCCAAGGTACGAAGAGCACGCAAAGAAACCTTTATCCACCGCCTTGAATGCATTTTTTTGATTTTCACTGAATTTTCAGGGAAACTCTCAGCCTAGAAGTGTGTATTACATATCAATGGTTTTGTTGTTTATTCTTCTTTACTGTGCTTTTTACATTTTCTTAAAATATCTCCTAGAACCAAAGATATAACAAAAACAGTCGGCCAAGGTACGAAGAGCACGCAAAGAAACCTTTATCCACCGTCTTGAATGCATTTTTTTGATTTTCACTGATTTTCCAGGGAAACTCTCAGCCTAGAAGTGTGTATTACATATCAATGGTTTTGTTGTTTATTCTTCTTTACTGTGCTTTTTACATTTTCTTAAAATATCTCCTAGAACCAAAGATATAACAAAAACAGTCGGCCAAGGTACGAAGAGCACGCAAAGAAACCTTTATCCACCGCCTTGAATGCATTTTTTTGATTTTCACTGATTTTCCAGGGAAACTCTCAGCCTAGAAGTGTGTATTACATATCAATGGTTTTGTTGTTTATTCTTCTTTACTGTGCTTTTTACATTTTCTTAAAATATCTCCTAGAACCAAAGATATAACAAAAACAGTCGGCCAAGGTACGAAGAGCACGCAAAGAAACCTTTATCCACCGCCTTGAATGCATTTTTTTCATTTTCACTGAATTTTCATGGAAACTCTCAGCCTAGAAGTGTGTATTACATATCAATGGTTTTGTTTTTTATTCTTCTTTACTGTGCTTTTTACATTTTCTTAAAATATCTCCTAGAACCAAAGATATAACAAAAACAGTCGGCCAAGGTACGAAGAGCACGCAAAGAAACCTTTATCCACCGCCTTGAATGCATTTTTTTGATTTTCACTGATTTTCCAGGGAAACTCTCAGCCTAGAAGTGTGTATTACATATCAATGGTTTTGTTGTTTATTCTTCTTTACTGTGCTTTTTACATTTTCTTAAAATATCTCCTAGAACCAAAGATATAACAAAAACAGTCGGCCAAGGTACGAAGAGCACGCAAAGAAACCTTTATCCACCGCCTTGAATGCATTTTTTTGATTTTCACTGATTTTCCAGGGAAACTCTCAGCCTAGAAGTGTGTATTACATATCAATGGTTTTGTTGTTTATTCTTCTTTACTGTGCTTTTTACATTTTCTTAAAATATCTCCTAGAACCAAAGATATAACAAAAACAGTCGGCCAAGGTACGAAGAGCACGCAAAGAAACCTTTATCCACCGCCTTGAATGCATTTTTTTTCATTTTCACTGATTTTCCAGGGAAACTCTCAGCCTAGAAGCGTGTATTACATATCAATGGTTTTGTTGTTTATTCTTCTTTACTGTGCTTTTTACATTTTCTTAAAATCTCTCCTAGAACCAAAGATATAACAAAAACAGTCGGCCAAGGTACGAAGAGCACGCAAAGAAACCTTTATCCACCGCCTTGAATGCATTTTTTTGATTTTCACTGATTTTCCAGGGAAACTCTCAGCCTAGAAGTGTGTATTACATATCAATGGTTTTGTTGTTTATTCTTCTTTACTGTGCTTTTTACATTTTCTTAAAATATCTCCTAGAACCAAAGATATAACAAAAACAGTCGGCCAAGGTACGAAGAGCACGCAAAGAAACCTTTATCCACCGCCTTGAATGCATTTTTTTTCATTTTCACTGATTTTCCAGGGAAACTCTCAGCCTAGAAGCGTGTATTACATATCAATGGTTTTGTTGTTTATTCTTCTTTACTGTGCTTTTTACATTTTCTTAAAATATCTCCTAGAACCAAAGATATAACAAAAACAGTCGGCCAAGGTACGAAGAGCACGCAAAGAAACCTTTATCCACCGCCTTAAATGCATTTTTTTGATTTTCACTGATTTTCCAGGGAAACTCTCAGCCTAGAAGTGTGTATTACATATCAATGGTTTTGTTGTTTATTCTTCTTTACTGTGCTTTTTACATTTTCTTAAAATATCTCCTAGAACCAAAGATATAACAAAAACAGTCGGCCAAGGTACGAAGAGCACGCAAAGAAACCTTTATCCACCGCCTTGAATGCATTTTTTTTCATTTTCACTGATTTTCCAGGGAAACTCTCAGCCTAGAAGCGTGTATTACATATCAATGGTTTTGTTGTTTATTCTTCTTTACTGTGCTTTTTACATTTTCTTAAAATCTCTCCTAGAACCAAAGATATAACAAAAACAGTCGGCCAAGGTACGAAGAGCACGCAAAGAAACCTTTATCCACCGCCTTGAATGCATTTTTTTGATTTTCACTGATTTTCCAGGGAAACTCTCAGCCTAGAAGTGTGTATTACATATCAATGGTTTTGTTTTTTATTCTTCTTTACTGTGCTTTTTACATTTTCTTAAAATATCTCCTAGAACCAAAGATATAACAAAAACAGTCGGCCAAGGTACGAAGAGCACGCAAAGAAACCTTTATCCACCGCCTTGAATGCATTTTTTTGATTTTCACTGATTTTCCAGGGAAACTCTCAGCCTAGAAGTGTGTATTACATATCAATGGTTTTGTTGTTTATTCTTCTTTACTGTGCTTTTTACATTTTCTTAAAATATCTCCTAGAACCAAAGATATAACAAAAACAGTCGGCCAAGGTACGAAGAGCACGCAAAGAAACCTTTATCCACCGCCTTGAATGCATTTTTTTGATTTTCACTGATTTTTCAGGGAAACTCTCAGCCTAGAAATGTGTATTACATATCAATGGTTTTGTTTCTTATTCTTCTTTACTGTGCTCTTCACATTTTCTTAAAATATCTCCTAGAACCAAAGATATAACAAAAACAGTCGGCCAAGGTACGAAGAGCACGCAAAGAAACCTTTATCCACCGCCTTGAATGCATTTTTTTGATTTTCACTGATTTTCCAGGGAAACTCTCAGCCTAGAAGCGTGTATTACATATCAATGGTTTTGTTGTTTATTCTTCTTTACTGTGCTTTTTACATTTTCTTAAAATATCTACTAGAACCAAAGATATAACAAAAACAGTCGGCCAAGGTACGAAGAGCACGCAAAGAAACCTTTATCCCCCTTGAATGCATTTTTTTGATTTTCACTGATTTTCCAGGGAAACTCTCAGCCTAGAAGTGTGTATTACATATCAATGGTTTTGTTTCTTATTCTTCTTTACTGTGCTTTTTACATTTTCTTAAAATATCTCCTAGAACCAAAGATATAACAAAAACAGTCGGCCAAGGTACGAAGAGCACGCAAAGAAACCTTTATCCACCGCCTTGAATGCATTTTTTTGATTTTCACTGATTTTCCAGGGAAACTCTCAGCCTAGAAGTGTGTATTACATATCAATGGTTTTGTTGTTTATTCTTCTTTACTGTGCTTTTTACATTTTCTTAAAATATCTCCTAGAACCAAAGATATAACAAAAACAGTCGGCCAAGGTACGAAGAGCACGCAAAGAAACCTTTATCCACCGCCTTGAATGCATTTTTTTGATTTTCACTGATTTTCCAGGGAAACTCTCAGCCTAGAAGTGTGTATTACATATCAATGGTTTTGTTTCTTATTCTTCTTTACTGTGCTTTTTACATTTTCTTAAAATATCTCCTAGAACCTAAGATATAACAAAAACAGTCGGCCAAGGTACGAAGAGCACGCAAAGAAACCTTTATCCACCGCCTTGAATGCATTTTTTTGATTTTCACTGATTTTCCAGGGAAACTCTCAGCCTAGAAGCGTGTATTACATATCAATGGTTTTGTTGTTTATTCTTCTTTACTGTGCTCTTTACATTTTCTTAAAATATCTCCTAGAACCAAAGATATAACAAAAACAGTCGGCCAAGGTACGAAGAGCACGCAAAGAAACCTTTATCCACCGCCTTGAATGCATTTTCTTCATTTTCACTGATTTTCCAGGGAAACTCTCAGCCTAGAAGTGTGTATTACATATCAATGGTTTTGTTTTTTATTCTTCTTTACTGTGCTTTTTACATTTTCTTAAAATATCTCCTAGAACCAAAGATATAACAAAAACAGTCGGCCAGGTACGAAGAGCACGCAAAGAAACCTTTATCCACCGCCTTGAATGCATTTTTTTGATTTTCACTGATTTTCCAGGGAAACTCTCAGCCTAGAAGTGTGTATTACATATCAATGGTTTTGTTTTTTATTCTTCTTTACTGTGCTTTTTACATTTTCTTAAAATATCAAAAATATAAAACAGTGCGCATACACCAACCCGTGTTTATTCGAATAAACACTAGACAGACGTGTGTTGTTGTTTCGTGGCTGCGCAGCGCGCGAAGCACGCCCTCCATAAGTTATGCGTTACGGTCGAGTTGCTTCCTTTCTTCGTCCTTTATTGCTCGCGAAAAAAGGGAAAGAAATCATAATGCTGCGTGCTACAGGGTCATCAGTGGGAGATCTACACTTGGAAAGCGTACAACCAGGTAGGATGGGAAAGAAAAGCGCTCTAGAACCGTTGAAATCCAGCGGAAAACCCGCTCAACTCTTTTCCGCGCGCAGGATCGAAGAATGCGCTCGAAAGAAATCATAATGCTGCGTGCTACATGATCATCAGTGGGTGGCCTACACTTGGAAGGCGTACAACCAGGTAGGATGGGAAAGAAAAGCGCTCTAGAACCGTTGAAATCCAGCGGAAAAGCCGCTCAACTCTTTTCCGCGCGCAGGATCGAAGAATGCGCTCGAAAGAAATCATAATGCTGCGTGCCACAGGATGATCGGCGTGTGGCCTACACTTGGAAGGCGTACAACCAGGTAGGATGGGAAAGAAAAACGCCTTAGAACCGTTGCAATCCAGCGGAAAATGCTTGGAATTGGATCAAAATTATTTTCGCGCAGGCTCAAAAACGGCCGAAAAACCGGCAAAACCGGGAGCAAACCGGATTTCTACTAGGGCAACATACTACCAGCGCAGGTGGATCCGGCTACACGCTTGGAATGAGCGCCATCTAGCGGTGGTCGAATATCTATCCGAGACACCAACCTATCTGAGGCACCTTACCTGTTCTCACTAGATGGCGCTGCCGCCAAAGAAAAAACGCATCCACCTGCGCTGGTAGTATGTTGCCCTAGTAGAAATCCGGTTTGCTCCCGGTTTTGCCGGTTTTTCGGCCGTTTTTGAGCCTGCGCGAAAATAATTTTGATCCAATTCCAAGCATTTTCCGCTGGATTGCAACGGTTCTAGGGCGTTTTTCTTTCCCATCCTACCTGGTTGTACGCTTTCCAAGTGTAGATCACCCACTGATGACCCTGTAGCACGCAGCATTATGATTTCTTTCGAGCGCATTCTTCGATCCTGCGCGCGGAAAAGAGTTGAGCGGGTTTTCCGCTGGATTTCAACGGTTCTAGAGCGCTTTTCTTTTCGATCCTACCTGTTTGTACGCCTTCCAAGTGTAGGCCACCCACTGATGACCCTGTAGCACGCAGCATTATGATTTCTTTCGAGCGCATTCTTCGATCCTGCGCGCGGAAAAGAGTTGAGCGGGTTTTCCGCTGGATTTGAACGGTTCTAGAGCGCTTTTCTTTCCCATCCTACCTGGTTGTACGCCTTCCAAGTGTAGGCCACCCACTGATGTTCCTGTGGCACGCAGCATTATGATTTCTTTCCCCTTTTTTCGCGAGCAGTGAAGGGCGAAGAAAGGAAGCAACTCGATCGTAAAGCATAACTTTATGGAGGGCGTGCTTCGCGCGCTGCGCAGCCACGAAACAACAACGCACGTCTGTGTAGTGTTTATTCGAATAAACACGGGCTTTGTTGTATGCGCACTAATTATGCGCGAATAACTTAATGGCAAGATATTGCCTTTGGTAAACTATATAAGGGGGGGTGATGGGTTTGTTTGTTTGTTTGTTTTTTTTTTTATCAGAAACTTCTATTTATTACGTTAAGTTACGGTGGCGAGGATGGGCGCATGGCGCACTCGGTGGAGACGGAGCGGGATGCAGCAGCTCAGTCCTCCAGCAGGTCCCAGGTGCGCGACCATTCGCGCCCATTGGACGCCGGCCTCCGCTTGACCTCCTCTTCCTCCTCAATCTCGTTCTCCTCCTCCTCCTCCTCCTCCTGCTCTTCTTCTTCCACCTCCTCTTCTTCCTCCTCCTCCTCCTCCACCTCCACGCCCTCAACATCCAGCCGTTCCCCGTGCTGTTCCGCTTCATTTTCGATTGCCTCCACGCCGTCCTCTAGCTCCGCCGGATTGTTTTCCTTCTCTTCGGCGACAGTGATGCCGCCGGATGCTGGCATCCCAAGCGTGGCCGATGCCGAAGCAACCGAGGAGCGCTCATCCGTACCGCTGCTGCCCCAAAAGTCCTCGGTTTCCACCTTCTCCTTCTCTTCGTCAGCGGTGCTGTTCGGCGCTGTCTCGGTGGTGCTGGTCGGTGCATCCGCCGCGGTATCGTCCGCCGCTGCCGCTGCCGCCACCGCCTCCTCCTTCTTCTTGTCCTCCTCACCAGCCGGTGTTTCGAGTGCGTCAAGGACACCGGCACTGTCCAGCAATCGCTTCACGTTTTGTATCGGGAGGTCAAAGAGGAGCGTTAGCGTGAGGGCACCACCGAGCAGCAGGCACACCTCGGTCCGGTTGAAGTAGGCGCTCAGACTGAACGACTCGCTGCCCCGCGTCGTACCGACGAAGTAGAAGAACACCAGGAACTGGACCAGCGTGAGCGAGTAGGACAGCTGGCCGAGCAGGACGAGCGGGCGGGAGCTGAGCAAACGGTTCGCCACGCTCGTCTCCTCGCTGATGCAGTAGTAGATGAGCCAGCAGAGACCGAGCGACCAGGCGAGCGGTGCGAGTGCCGCGTACTGGGCCGCACTGCCCGGCTCGTACTGGAAGTCGCTGCGCGCGATGTCGAGCGGCGTCAGCAGACACCAGAGCAGGGCAACACCGGCACCGAACCAGCCCGCCCAGCGGACACCGCGGTCCGGTCGGGCCCGCGGTACCGTTTCCGTGTCCTGCATCAGGTAGCCCAGCCCGAAACCGGCCAGGTACGGTGTGATGCGGTGCAGCGTTTCGGTCGTCGAGAGGTTGAGCGTGCGGTAGAGCTGCGTCAGCCGGACACCATGGTAGACGTACGGGGTGAGACGATCCTCGGCCGTGGCCGAGAAGCGGATCGCCGTCGACAGGCAGTGCAGGAGCACGTAGGCGGCAGTGCCGTAGAACGGACTGCGTACCAGCACGATCATCAGGAACGGGGCCAACACGCTGAGCTGCATCTCGATCGCCAGCTGGAACGTGTGGGGAGCGCACTGCCGAAGGGAAGTGTGAGTATAGTAACGGTATTAGTATTCGTTTTTCGTTTTTTTTTTCGGTGCACAGATTTGTGGCACCGCTTTGTTTGGTTGAAGGGGTCTAAGCCTTGTTTTGTTGTGTCTTCTTGACACACAAATACCTTCACTAATCATTCTATTAACTTCAACAGATTTTTTCCTAGCGTTGAAAATGTGGGGTTTTGTTTAATAATCCTTTTTTCAATTAAAAAAAAAAAAACACACGCAGCTGCTAACAGTTATCGTTTGTTGATTTAAGCTTGTGGTGAATATAATCCGTACATACAAAAAAAAAGGGAAGCAAAACGGCTTCAAACTGGCTTCAAAGGCTTTCAAGCGGAGATTTTGACGCTAAGGACAAAGAAACAAAGATTGATGGTGAACGTGATCGACAACAATCGATCCGTTTGCGTTGAGCACTAGGGCTAGGAAACAGCCAGAATGGGTTAAACCGACATGATGTTTTTCAAACGAGGATAACGCTCGACCACATGATGACAAAACCCCTTTGATAAACTTTACTGTAAACATCCGAGCCAAATTGTCACCCCATTCCTGCCCCGTATGTACCCATCCATTGCTCTTTCTGAATGGCTACAGTTTTGTTGCTGCTTGTTGGGGGGGACTTCGGTATTTTCGGGCCCGAAAAAAGGGTCGTTTTTAACGATTTTTTGTGACGTAGCCATTTTTCAAGTAAATGACTTAATAATCTACAACTTTTGAAGAATATTTGGTATTGTTTTGAGCAACAGTCATTGAAAAATGAATCCGTGGCATCCAATTTAGGTAGTCATGTCTTCGAAAAGATACTTTTTCCCGGTGCCCATCGTAGCTGCGTGACGGGTCGTCAGAAAAATACAAATTGATATTCGTTAGAAAGATTATAAGTTTATCCAGGTAGCGCAGGAGAGTTTTTGTTGATATTCCTATTTTTACGATTTTTGGCAGACTTTTGAAGTTGAAAAAGTGATGTTACTTTTTGCGATTCTGCCATAAAAAACGAACTTTACAGATTTGTTTAAAAAAAAGTAACAACAACTTTAATGATATCTCGACGGGGCTACTTGGCAAAAAGTGTACAAATTATGTGTTAAAAATTTCAAAATGATCGGCCCAGTAGTTTTTACGGTGCGATGGGCACCGAATTTGAAAATCGATGGTTTTCGGGAAACGCTCTTCAAAGTAGCGGGCTGCATAGAGCCTTTTATGAAACGTGGATTTTCAAAAATCTGTATCTTTGTTAGTTTTTCCTCGATTGATCCAAAACTTTTACACAATACTCTTGAAAGGATCAGCTTTCAGGATCAGCTTGAAAGGATGCTTGTTGAAACATAAATAAAAATTAAATACCAAAGTCCCCCCCTTAGAACAATATTTGGCTGCACAGTACCCAGGGCCGTCTTTGGCTTTTTGGCAGGGCCCTGGGCACATTATGACAACGGCCCTCCCCCGTTTTTAGCACTTGTAACGAGGCCGCTACAATAAAACTAAGCACACTTTTGCAAAGATCCAAAAATGTAATGTCAAATCTCAATTACATAGTGAAAGATAAAATATGTACAAAACAAAACAAAAAATTAAAAGACTAAAAAATATCCTAAAGATAGAAAGATATACCATTAGACTTTGTCAACTTTCTACCGTAGCTTTCTAGCGAAAACGTGCCGAACAGGCTTGTCCAAATTGTATCTAATCTATGAGATCATCTTAGAAAGCGTTTAGCTTGCATTTAGCTGCTCACTTTATAAATTACCAGTCAAACCATTGGAGATTCTTAAAACATGAGAGGAGAATTTGTTCTGTTGTTTGGGTATATCGCACCGCAGTTGCCTATGAAATTATCAGGGCTAACAAAATTATACATCTTTTTTTATCAAACAAAGACCACCTACAGTAAAAAAGATTGGAGAGAAAAATGTTCTGCAGCCAACAAAACATCCGAGATTTCATCTGCTGTAGAACTAAACAATGCACGATTGAGCTTAGCCTCCCTGCAATGCCATGTCGAGTCGCATGCTAGTTCCAGGAGGTTCTGCTGGTGCATTAGAGTTAAATTTAAGTTCATTAATCGTTTTTGGATCGGATTTTGTGTGGGCTAACTGGGAGACCCAGAAGGGACATTGATATTCAGTTGCGATTTAGTTGAATTTGACGTTACTTATATAACATTTTGGCTTGGCCCTAATCGAAACAATTGATTTTCGCAGCCATCGTTGCTCAATTGCGTAATTTTATAAATGCTTCTTTTAGTTGTATTTGATGTTCTACGACCATTGCACCCTAAAGCATCCCTAAAATATGCAACTCCAAAAATGACAATTGATGATATTCCCAAGGAGATTGTCAGTTGAAAATGGTTTCTGATTAACAGAATTTCTAATGAACAGAATGAACACCAACTAATATGAAGCAAATACAATTTTTTTCCCCTGGTTTCTAATAAGTTTGATTTTTCAGGCAAACTAGCACACGTTTTTGCCAACCAGCAGAGATTAGGGGGCCCCAACTAGCGCGGGCCCCTGGGCATGTGCCCATTGTGCCCGATGGGAACGATGGCCCTGACAATACGCCACGCTTTGTGAAGGTATCGAAATGAAGGGTTAGCTGATTAGATGGGGAGCCTATTTCGAGATGGAATTCAAAAGCCACTCGAGTAGATGGGAAAAGGCAGTGGCCAGTGGTGATGGACAATGCTTTAGACTAACAAAATATGATTTTGGTAAATAACAAAACCCATAAAAAGAAGCGTTTGTTGAGCCTTGAATTCGGAAAAATAGTAATAAAAATAATTCAATCATCTAATAGTGTACATTGCGTCAAAAACAGTATCCGCAATGGGCGATTTAAATGTGTCTGGGCAATCGGATCAAGTTGATTTTTTTTACCTAAAATTGGTACAACTGTCCTTAAGCATTGTGCAAATTCTGAGCGGGATCCGGCGACCCGTGTTTTTACAGCAGCTGGTTGAGTAACTCGATCTCAGTACTATGGGTGATTACTTTGCACAAACAATTTGCTTAATGGTTTGTGGTGATAATGAAATATCGTGTGCCGATGCATTGAGGATATACGGCAAAACATTGTTCGGCCCGGTCGTTTGGTGAATTTTGATAAAATCCCGCACTTTATCCGATGCTCCCTCGGTGTAATTACGATCCTGGCTTCGCTGACACGAATGTCGCCGTTGATATCTTCACGACGGGTTTTAAAACGCGTAGACCACTCATAAACTTTGTCACTGAATAGACAATCATCACACCTAACTTACTGAATCAATTTGATAGACGTTGTACCGAGATATAGGCTAAACTTGATACAGGTTTTTTGCCCGTTCAGAAGGCTTGTACCGACCACCCCCCAAACAAACTGTCACCTTGGGCACCATAACTTTACTTCCAGTGGTCCAAATATCATGAAATTTGAACTGAAAGTTCCTAAAGGAAAGGATCCTTTTAAATAAAAATACCTACATTAACATAGCGCCACCAGAAACTTTCCTATGGAAAAAGTCCTGTTTACTTTGCGACAGACCATGTAAAACCAAATTTAAAAAAAGCCACTCACTATTGACAGACGAGTTACTTAACCAGCTGCTGTAAAAAAACGTTGACGGGTTGACGGATCCCGCTCAAAATTTGCACAATAATTAAGGACAGGTGTATCAATCTTGGGTAAAAAAAAAAAAAAATCAAATTGTTTCGATGGCCCACATCGTCAGACTTAAATGTTTTCGGACGGAATGTAAGTGATGCAGTACAAGCAGTAGTGCTACCTACCGTCTCCTCGATCGGGTACCAGTTCTGCACAAACAGCAGGTTGCTCAGGTAGCGATGCTTGCAGAGGTTCGCATTCTTCACAACGACATCGCCCCACTGCGGCCCGTTGCCCAGATGTTCCCAGATCAGCGCGTAGAAGCCGACGACCGGCAGCAGTGGGAAGCAGAGTCTAAAAAGGGTTGGGGGTGGGAGAAACCAAAAAACGTGAAGCCAAAACTAGCTAGCTCTAGTTGGGCGGCGTTTGCCGTAACCTACCTGAGGTACCGGCCGAGGATGCGCTTGAACCAGGGAACCCGGGCACGGGCACGATACTCGCGCAGCATGTGGTAGGCGGTGAGGAACCCGCTGACGACGAGGAAGACGTCCGCGTACAGCATCACCAGACGGACGGTGACGCTCCACGGTGCGTTCAGGGTCTCGGTGAACTCGTTCCGGTTGGTGAAGGGCTGGAAGCCGAGCGGTACGAGCCGAAGGGCGGCAAACAGGGCCACGCTGGCGATACCCTTCAACCCGTCCAGACAGCCGTACCGGACCGGCCGCTCGGGAGCCGAATCGGCACCCGCGCCACTCCGGACGGTGCCGAGCTGGTGGAGCGTCTGTTTCAGCGAGAACGCCATCAGCGTTTGGTGGAGTGCGTTGGTCGGTTGTGGCCCCGGTGCATCGGGGCCACCATCACTGTCCAGCACCGAGGGCGATGGTGGGTCAATCTTGATGAAGATTTCGTAGTCGTTGAGCGTGGCCACCAGTGTTACTACCGCTACGAAGGTGTAGAAACCGCTGCAAGAGCACAAGAGAGAGAGAGAGAGAGAGAGAGAGAGATCGAAAGGCCATTCGATTGGAGTTGATCCGAGACAA
>NC_064876.1:3435442-3440442 GCF_943734665.1 Anopheles aquasalis | reverse complement strand
AGAGAGGAAGGTACGGCGGAGGGTGGTCAGCATAGACGACAAATCCATCTCCGACGGTGGCCGTCCGACCGGGTTTTGTTGGAGCCAAATATAATTTTTACACCTCTCAACGGTCCGGCCCGCGTACCCGCCGGGAAGAGTGGCTGCGTATGTGTGGCATGTTTAAAATTTTGAAAATAGCTCCTAACACACCTAGTACACACAGTAAATCCAAACTAGATGCGCAGAGTGCTCAAATAAAATGGTAGTAATAATAATAAAAATAATAATAATAATAATAATAGTACACTGAGAGAAGTTTCTATAGCTGCACCGAGAGTTTTTATTCCTTCAGATGGTTTTTCTGGCAATCTGTTGAAGCAAAGACCATCTTTGTCTTTTGAAAATAGTCTTTCAGACAAGTTTTCGAAGATAGTGACTCGAATATTTTCGAGGTTTGCTGGGGGTGTTTTGTGGTGGTGCGTTGTTGTATGGAACAACAAGATCAAATAAATCGAATAAAAAGATCTCCAAAAAGACGCACCTGTGCAATGAATGATGCAAAAAAAAAAAAAACAATTATTACGATTCGGTAAAAATCAAAATGTTGCGAACCGTAGGACATTTTCAACTAAATCGCAACAGAAAACCGCTTTCCTTCTTGGTTGTTTGGTTGGCAAGGAGACCATCCGCACGTTTTTGCGCACTAAGCCTCACAGAATTCGATCGAAAACAAATGAGCCATTCAAATTGAACTTCAATGCATGCTACAGAACCATCTGAAATTAGCAAAACATGGGCATAAGGAATCAGCTTTAGAAGCGTGAGTAGATATGTACCCAGAATTTATAAAAAAAAAAAATGTGACCAACATTAAAAACGACAAGGATTTTTCAAGTCCCTGGGAGTTTTGGAAAAGCAAACTAATTATTTTGTTTAAAAAAAATTCTCAGAGATTTTTTAATTGCCACGTATTGATTTCTTTTGCAAGTGCGGCCGTAGAAACTTGTCCCAGTGTAGTAGTAGTAGTAGTAGCCCGAGCGGTCAGAAAAACGAGAACGGAAGTGTGATCGTGTGTCGGTCAGCATTTTCCAATGCTGGTGGAGTATTTCCCACCGCTGCCAGTCGCTCTGCGTCGCTACGCTATAAATAGCCACCGAGCGAGCGGCCACCGCAACCAAGCAAACCAAGCGCGCACCCAAGGTTGCGCGTGTTGCCGTAGGTATAGGATATGCAGTGAAAGGGGACACTTGGCTGTGTATGTGTGACAGTGGACGGGGGGGGGGGGGGGGGGGGGCTGCGGCTGTAGTATCTCTCTCGCAAGTTAGCGCAATCGCACTCGCAGCGCTGTTTGCGGTTTTCGCGTTTCCCGCGCGACGCAGCTGGAGTAAACTGCTGGGACGACGCAAACCACCCCCTTTTCTTTCCATTCCGACCCCGACGGCCACAACGCAAAGAGACGTCCGTTGGTATGAGTTTGTTTTGTTTTTTTTTGGTTTTTGTTATCTTTCTTTAGTGACTTTCATTAGTAAATTGTACAATGCACAAGTGGACAAGGTTGTTGTTGTGTTTGTTTTGTGGTTTTCCCCGTTTTCTAAGGACTGATTGGTTGGTGCTGACGATAGAGAGAGAGAGAGAGAGGGAGAAAGAAAGAGAGAGAGAGAGAGAGAGAGAGGGAGAGAGAGAGAGGGAGAGAGAGAGAGAGTTTTGGGTTGTTGGGTTTTGTGTATGCATGTATGTTTTCTTGATTTTTATTTTTGGTTTTCGCTTTTGGTTCTTTTTTGTTTTTTTTTTGTGAGAGACATTTCTGTGCTTTCGTTCGCAAACACGTTACCTAACGTTACCCGCCCCCACCACCCCTCTGCAACCCCTTTTCTGCTGTTACCTCCTTTCCTCACTACGTTTGCAGCCCCCACCCCACCGCTCCCCCACCCCTTTTTATCGGCCATCTTTCCACCAATATCACCAACTGCAGCAGTAGTGCCATTAGCAGTAGCAGTTCGGCAGCACGTGCCAGCTACTTCTGCTGTGCAATCGGAGTGTGGTGTTGATGCCACGCGTATCCTCCGTGGAGTGGTAGTGAGGGGTGAGAGGAAAGGTGTTCGATCATCATCAGACTATATGGTACACCTGGTGCGCCTGCCTAGAAGGACAGGGCTTCTCACACCTGTTTTACCTACTTGCTTGCTTTGCTTTTAGTGCACTGTACGCACCTTTAGCTTTCCTGCATTAGTATTGTTGGGTTGCATTAATTCGTTGCGCAGAATGTTTATGTTTTTTTTCTACTTTTTGTTGTTTCCTTCTTTCTTACTCTTTTTTTCGCTGTCTCTCTTTTTCTCTCTCTCTTTCTCTCTCTCTCTCTCTCTCTCTCTCGCTCTCTGTTTCTTCCCTTTTTTCTCTGTTTCTTTCCCTCCCGTTTGTCACTAGTGGGTGCAGTTTGGTGGTACATCTAGTAGTAATGAACCTTCGGGTGCTTCGAACTGAAGCCAGCCCATGTGAGTGTAAGGGTGTGCCTGTGTTTGTGTCTGTGTGTATGTATGTATATGTCAAAAATGCCTAAAATACAGTATTTGCTCTACGTTGAGCGGTGGTCACATTCCTGGGATACTACCAGGGTCCTTGCTAGGCAATGGGACATAAAGGATGGTGTTTTAATAGCGATAGGATAGGAGAGAAGATGGGCCCGGGGCAGGGGGGGGGGGGGGAGGGTGTCTAGGGAAGGCGTAAATGTAGGGCACAGGTGGTGGTGATGAGTTGACAAGGACAGGACGAAAACTTACTTGCAAAACATTCGCTAGCTTAATGGAATAGACACTTTGGGTATTTTTTCGTTTCCTTTCTCCGTTTTTTCGATCTCAATCTCTCTCTTTGCTCTCTCTCCTTCTCTCTCTCTCTCTCTCTCTCTCTTTCTCTCTCTCTCTCTCTCTCTCTCTCTATATTGCGTTCTTCCTCTCTGGTCGCATTCAAGATTGGAATGGAGACGTTATTCTAAATGCAATTAAATCTTGAGCGTTTGGTTGTCGTGTTGTCTACATCGAATGAGTATGTAAATAGATAGTCTTTATTATTTTTTTTTTTGTAGTTGTTTTCTCTTTCGCTAGTTTTTGATAGCCCATCTAGTTTTGTTTTTCTAGCTTTACTTTACTCTTTCCACTCCACTTCCGCGATTCGCTGCATGCATCTTCCTTCTTTCGTTTACACTTTCGTTTTTATGAAACAACTGCTGCCACATTGATCGTGAATGGGTCAAGTGAATTTGGAATAAGATTTTTCACCTGCTCCTAGCAGCTCGTTACTCTCAGCTCGCTTCTCATTGCCGCCGGCACACTGTGACCCCCGCACGTCCTACGACTATAATAATTATGTGGTAACAAATTCGCTAATCATATTTGGGCCCCGCGTCCAGCTGGCCAGACTCGATTTGGGTTAATCATATGCGGAGGAGAGCCGAAACTGAAGGAGAGATACATCCGAAGTGAACACACGAAAATATGCACGATAATTGTGCGTACCTGCTATCCAAGCGCTATCGCTTTACTGTTGTGCATACGACATTTTGCAAATAACATTAGCAACCAAGTGAATCAGTTCCTTTTCGACAGTGGCGGGTGAAAAAGCGATCGGAGAGAACCCCCCGCTCAGGGGGTAATAAAGTGCCAGGCACTTGGCCCAATAACATTAGGATGGAGCTGCGGTACATGGTGCATAATAATTAGTCATAATGTGTGTGGCGGGGTGATTACTACTATTCATGTAGCATTGTTTACACTTGCTTCTGTCTTCCAGCACGCTTCCTTTTCCCTTCTTTACGATTCCCGACACTCCCGCAAAACTTGCAAGCCCTGTAATTCGGGTGTTCTTCTTGTTGTTGTTTTTCTTTTTTTTTTTATACTAACTTCATCGATCGTCATCGCGGCACACACTTTTCTAATTTTGTTTGTTCGTTTTGATGAAACATTTCTTTCCAAATATATGCTTCGTAAGGCTCCAAGACTGGTTTTAAGGTGTTTCAGGTTGCAAATATGTGTATGTGATTGTAAAAGGATTGGTTCTTATACATTATTTTAGGTAAGTAATATGCCTTGCTCATTTTACATTACATCATTTTCGTTTCCATCGCGTTTGGGTGTTTCTTTTTTTATCGCTAACTTTTGCTTGCTGCTTCATTTTTTTCACCGTCACATCCGTGGACAGTATATGTATGTACCTTATATCATCCCTTATATGTATGTATACCTTATATCATCTTAATAAGAAAAACGTGATATTACGAAATTCATAGAATTTTGGTTTTTGGTTTTTTTTTTAAATATTATTATTATTATTCTTATTCTTATTATCATTATTATTAATATTAGTATTAGTATTACTTTAGGTTGCCTAGTTCGTGCTCGTGTGTTCTAGTTGTTTGAAAAAGGAGGCTGTACCCTTCCTTTGCCCTGCTCTGCTGCTGCTGTCTGGTGTCTGGGAAGGTGGAGGAAGTGGGGGACGGATGGGAGAGAATTAAAGCGCGTCGAGCAGAAGGAGAGCCAAGGCTGCAGGGTTTAAGGAACTACAGTCGTAACTTGGTTCGTATAGCTCAGGGGCTACCGTTCGGGTGTTGTTTGCATTTGCTGCGTGGTTCGCTTACTTGCACTAGACTGGTACACCGACGACACCAGATAAAAGATATGAGATGCGAGATTTTGAGACCAGACTGACCGGCCACCTTTTTTGGGGGGGGGGGGGGGGGGGGGACGTGGGTTTTATTCCTATTCGGCTAGTGCTAAGCATGCGATGGTGTCGTAAAAGAATTCCGAGACGAGCGTGCAAGTGCGCGGGGTGTGCTCTGTTGCTGCTAGAATAATAAAAAAAAAAAAAACAAAGTTGAAGCTGATATGCGCTCCATTCCTCTCTCTCTCTCTCTCCCTCCTTTTCTGCCCCCGCCGGTGTGTGTCAGGATGTGTGGGCTGTGTTTATGTCGGATATCTTTTTATCGCTGCTTCTCAAGCTCCACACGCCCACAACGCGCTACATCCTAC
>NC_064876.1:3425442-3432942 GCF_943734665.1 Anopheles aquasalis | reverse complement strand
CTACGTGCACTGGCCTACGTGGCTAGTGGTTAGTCCGTGCATTCAAGAAACACTACATGCTAGATGCTACATAGGAACACGGGAGGAGGGGTCCGGTGGGGGGGGGGGGGGGGGAGGGCGGTGGTGGGGCCCCAACCGTAGGCCGAACACCCATCATGGGCATGCGGAAGTGGTCCATCGTGGTTCAGTGAAGCCTGATCGTCGTGTCACCACCGCTACTAGATACGTACGCACGCACACTAGAATCAGGAACGAAAGTTTTAGTTGTGCCGGTGCGTCGCAGTAGGAGTGAGTGTGATGGGGTTGTGGCAATACTATGAGCTCTCTCTCTCTCTCTCTCTCTCTCTCTCTCTCTCTCTCTATGTTTCGCGAACAACACAATTTACAATTCCCAGTGTACAATGCGTATCTAGTGTGTGAACAAGGAGCGCTAGCGGTACGATCCAGCCCAGTTCCCGGAATAGTCTAGTGTGTGAACACGGTAGGCTCCTGGCCCTGGTGGAGCACCAATATGATTCGCTAGCGGTACTGGTGGAACTAGTAGTAGTAGTAGTAGTAGTAGTAGTAGTAGCAGCAGTAGTAGTAACAGTAATAGAAGCAGCAATAGGAGCTGCCTGCTGCTGCCCTAGTAGTTCGTACAGGAGCATTCCGGGTTTTGATTGCTCCGCTACTAAAGTGTGCAGAAAAATATCATTCCGGTTTGCCTTGGCTTAATTCTATTCTCGTTTTGGTGCTACATGGTTGTGCCGCGAAGTAAACAGGACTTTTTTCCATAGGAATGTTTCTGGTGGCACTATCTTAATGTTGGTATTTTTCTTTGAAAGGTGCATCTTTGAGGGACACTCTGTCCAAATGTCATGACATTTGGTTCACTGCAAGCAAAGTTATGGTGCCTAAAGTGACTGTATGTTTGGGTGGCCGGTACATAAATGAAAATTCAATTTGTTTTTAATCCAACTTTAAAGCATTTTTTAGGAGTATTGGAGTCTGGAAAAGCCGGCTTTGGCTTTACTTTCGATTACGTATCGCTTTGGCTTTAAAATATAACCATAAATTGCTCATACCAGGTAAATCAGGTTGATCGATAAAATAGCAGCGCTAACAAACGAATTGGGTTGCAAAGTAATATGAGCTTTTAAATAAATCACCGTAATAATGGTGTAATATGCAAGAGATTTGTGAGTTTTTGTAGTAGTTTGGAGGGGCAGACACACGTTTAATTTTCAAAGAGTTGGGTTATTTGAAGGATTGTTGGTATCAAGATGGTATGGCCTCAAACGTGTGATAACCAACGAAAGTAAAAATACCACAAAGTGCATTTGATTGCATGATGATCTGTGAAGATTTGTATCCCATGTTCTAAAGTGTCAAGTCAATAAGTTCACTAGAATATCTAGAAACAAATGATAGATAAAATTACAGATACCTTCCGATCGTTTACATTATTGTGTGACCCTCGTATTTTGATCCATTAAGGAATAGAGAAATATAATATGAACAGATAGAAGCAATGCCAAACTGTATGACTCCAAACAAAAGCGAAGGTCATTAAAATGATCTCTGCACACAAGAACGAACCAAAAAAGCGCCGTAATCTCGGAGAAAATTGATTTCGCAATAATATGATTCGAAGTTGTTTCTTACAGCTGTAGCGTATGCCCCATTCATCGTATCGCGGAGGCCATAGATGTATCAAACTACATCGATAGCATGTAAAACGTGTAATGTTCTCAAGAGTTGAATACGAAATGCCTAAAAATGTTTTTTTTTTAAATATAAATAATGACCCCAAAACACCAGTAAACATACCGAATGCGTCATAACTTTGCTTCCAGCGAACCAAATGTCATGAAATTTGGACAGAGTGTCCCTTACAGATGCACCTTTCGAACAAAAATACCCATCTTAAGATAGTGCCACCAGAAACTTCTCAGTGGAAAAAAAAGTCCTGCTTACTTTGCGACAGACCATGCATGTAAGCATATGAGTGATGTGAGTGTGCGGGGTACCATTGCAGGCTAGGTTAGGTGTGCCCATGTGTGATGCCTGCCTTGCGTGGTCTGTGACTGAGTGTGGGTGTGTGTTTTTTTGTTTGTTTTTTTTTCGGTTTTTTCTTTTTGGTTGACAAGGCTCGCATGAAAAAGGGAGCTTTAAAAATCCACATAAATATGTTTGCAAAATGGTGTCTCGATCATTTAAAAACGGTGACCATGTGAAGGTGCCGGTGAGTCTTTCGTTTAGGAATCGATTGATGCATTTGATAATTCCCTTCTTCTCGTTTCTCCCACTCCCATCGCATTCTGTTTCTCTCTCTCTCTCTCTCTCTCTCTCTCTCTCTCTCTCTCGCGCGCGCGCGCGCGCGCACTCTCTAACATTCTCTGTATACTAGCTCTCTCGAGCGCCCCGCATGGGCGATAACGATCGCCTGAGGCGATCCGATAATTTCTGACGTCAGTTACTATTTACACAATATGTATGCCGTGCCTGTGCCGTCACCACGCGTCCAGAAACTAGCGTCGTCCGAGTGGCGAAATCGAGTGCAAAATGAACATATTGCCCGAGGCTATCGTTACAGGGGCCCATCGCCATCGACGATCGCCTTCGGGTTCTGTGCTAAAGTGTACTGAGTATCGTCAGTCCCTCTTCCTTCTATTCTGCTATTACGTAGCGCATGTGCGGAGCGGCTGCGGTGGCAACGTGCACACCACGGTGGCCACGTTGCCACTTGCTGATTGTCCAGCATCTGGAAGCCAGATGAGAGTTGAGCGTGAGGCGGTGTTTCACGCGTTACGCAGTGTTTCGATTGGGACTCTGGGGAAACGCGGAGTCTTGCATTATATCACATGGCCGACAAGCAGACACGACGCGCGCGCGAGAGAGAGAGAGAGAGAGAGGGAGAGAGAATATCGGGGTGCACCGCCCGGTGGTGGAGGCGCATGGTGCGCGGAATGTTTCTCGCTGGACCTCGCTGGTTTATTTCGCGCGTTTACCGTGGTGGCTGTAGCTGCACGGATCGTGGGGCCCTCGTGACGCTACCGGCGCTACTGTCACCGTGCTGGCCACGCTGGTGCGCCAGGCAGACCGTCTCCTGCGAGTCTACGCGCGTTGGACCGCGTTGGGAAACGAGCGTATATTAGCGTAAGGACAGTTCACCATCACCACCACATTGGAACATTGGAACCGGGAGCAAACCGGGGGTACTTACTCTTGCGTGCCAGTAGCCGGACCGTGGGGAAGGTGAACGACTCCGAGCCGGGCGGCCCAGACAGCGAGCGGTTCAGTGTGGGGTACTTGTAGCACGGTGAAGCACCGCTGCTGCTGGTGCTGGTACCCGGCGCCGGTTCCGTGTCCGTTGAACCTGCGTTGCTGAGTGACGCCGTTGATGGTGGTTGCGGTGACGTTGGTGGGGGTGGTAGCGGGGGCGGTGGTGCCGGCAGCAGCAGGGGCTGCTGCGGCTGTGGCCGACTACCGTGGTCCTGGTCGAGCAGAAACAGCCGACAGTCGGTGGCGATATCGGTGATGCAGTGCAGGTTTTCTTGGGCCCGATCAACCCGAAAGAAGCGCTCGGCCGTGCAGCCTGAAAAAGAAAACGATACACCGCGATGGTGTGGATTAGTTAGTGTGAGTGGGCGGCCCACAGAGGGGTATTTGCGCGAAAATATGGTCAAAACCCCCCGGGATAATTTTTTTTTGTTTTCAAATTTTGCCTCACTGACAATTTTAAAATGTTCTACACATGACAGCACTCTCATAGAGAACTCATACAGTGATTACACATCCCTGCTACGTTATCAGTTTTGGCTGTGAAGGGAGGAAGGGTATAAATAGCTGAAATTTAGGTGCGTCGCTCCATTCTTATAAAAAAAAAAAGTTATAGTCAAGACAACAGGCTGTTTTTGGTATGCACGAACATCTACAAAGTTAGTAAAATACGTCGCAGTGCTATTTATTTATGATTTTGATTGGAAGTTTAAAAATAATCTCAGTTTTTTTTTTATCAAAAATGAATCTTCGCTAAAACACATGAAAAAGTGAAAATTTCAATTTCAGCTTTCAGATAACATTTCAAAGAATACGGTCTCTAGAATAGTAAAACCAGTTCGTGATTCGATGTTTTTTTTTTGTGAAATATGGGTTTTACAGAATTTTTCGTCTAATTGCTGTATTTGCTTTTATCCTCCAGCAGTTTCTTGGTGACATTTGTGCCAGATACTTAAAAAATACCCCAAGAAGGTCTTGGAGACGACATACTTCGATATGCTGAGAAGAAATTAGCTCAACTTTTGGAGTGACCTTCCGAAATAGGTAAAATGAAGGTGTTTGCAAGGAAATCCTGATATCAATTGGATGATTTCAAACGTTGCTAATGGTTAATGATTGCAATCTAGAGTCAATTGATTTTTTTTTAAGTCAGCCAAACGCCATAAATGGGCGACCCCCAAGAGAAATTACAAATATTAGAAAAGAAAAGAGAAAGTAAGATTCATGCCTAAAAAAAGGACGCTTTCTAGCTCAAATAAGCTGGAATTACTAGCAAACATCATGGTTTTGTGGGTTTTAAATCGAATTAAAACCATACTTATAACGTATAACAGCATTATGGGGTTTTGGCCGCATTTTCGCGCAAATACCCCTCTGTGGCGGCGGCGGCGGTTGGCGGTCGGCTACTTACTATCGATGAAGCACCAGTCGGGCGACAGTTTCGGGCAGTCGGAGCGCTCGCCACAGTACCGGTTGATGAGCGGCCGTACCTGCTCCAGGTCGGTGCTGCGCGTCTCGAGCGTACCGAGGCTGACCGCCGATTGTCTCAGTTGTTCCTTGTCGTAGTGGAGCTGCTCGTAGTCCGCTATGCCGATCCGCAGCAGCTGCACGTTCAGCGTTTCCAGCTTCTCTTGCCTGCGGGCAGTTGCGGTGGGAATGATTGCGTGAGAATGATTCCTATCCCGGTCCTTTCATCCTGCCCACCCACCGGTACTTACGATAGGTTCGCCTTGCCCGATTTCTTCTTCGCCAGCATCACCGCCTGGTTCAGTAGCGTCAGCTCAACGATGGACGGTCGCAGCTTGCACGCCTCACCGTCCACCTGCATCGGGATGATCTTCGAGGTGACGATCTTGGCCGAGCGGCACTGGGCGATGCAAGTGCCGTGGCCACCGGCCTGCAGCAGTGGCAACTGGTAGGTCGTCAGCCCGACCACCTCGATCAGCCCGTCATCGATCGACGGTTCGAACTGGCCGCCCGATTTGTTCCACGGGTGCGTACCGCCCCCGTAGCTCGGAATGTTGAGAAAAACGATCGCGTGCACCTTGTGCTCCTTGAGCTTCGGCGTCAGGTCCTTGCCGTCACACTCGAGCGTCACGAACTCGGCCAGCCCCTTCCACTTGCGCTTCAGCAGATCCTTCCCGCCCGCCTGCCCGTAGAACATTTTGTTGCGCAGCCGCGAGTTGAACTTTTCCGGGTGTGCTTCTGCCACATGGAATGGTAACGAAAAAAGAAAAAAAAAAAAAACAACGAAACCCGGTCAATCCGGTACGGTTCGGTGTGGCAGACGGTGGTTCGTCGTGGTTACGTTACCCCTGGCCTCGTGAAACTCGAGCGCAATGTGCGCGTCGACACCGAGCGAGAAGTAGTTGTTGACGACGTTCAGCGGTAGGTTGTCCTTGCCACCATCACCACCGGCCGGGTCGAGCTTGGCCACGTTCGGTTCGACCTTCAGCATCCAGCGATCGAGCCGTACCGGTTCCGAGGCCTCAATGTTCGCCAACACCTTCCCGATCGGTTCGTCCGTGTAGCCCTGTCAGGAATGTCATGTCACGGTGTGAGCGTGTGCGTGAGAGAGAGAGAGAGAGAGAGAGAGAGAGAGAGAGAGAGAGAGAGAGAGAGAGACATTAGCCTCGTGGCTAGGTCGGTGGAAGAAGAAGAAGAAGAAGGGGTCTACATACACCGCCCCAACCGAGGGCACGAGCTAGATCGTTGCCGGTGCCGAGCGGTAGCACACCGACGGCTGGTGCCGGTCGGAAGTTGATCTGGTCGAGCACGGAGAGCACCCAGCCGACGGTTCCGTCACCGCCGCAAGCCAGCACCCGCAGAGCCGGCACCTTCCGAAACAGTTCCAGCCTGCAAGCGAAAAAAAAAAAACAAAAACAACCGCATCGATCAGTGGGCGAGCAAGGGGCAATCGTGGGAAAGATTGTCGGCCCACCATACATACCCCATCCGTGGGCCGCCTTGGCTTAGGTCAAACACTTGCCGCGGGTTCAGCAGCCACTGGAACTTTTGGATCAACTTCGAACCCTGCAAAAGACACACAAGCGTACGGTCGCGGTTAGTACGGGAAATAGAGCGGGCGTTAATGCTTGGAACACCTTAAATTTGGCCGCACTCTTCTACTCACTGCAGTGGTTCTAGGGGTCGCTTTGAAATTCTGTTGGTGTCTTTTTAAAGGTCTAAGTCTTCTCTTTAAGTGATAAAAAATTTGCCAAAATCGAACCATACCTTACAAAGTTATCGCCAGTAGAACACGAAGGATGAAAAAAAAAAAACGTCTGCACAGTCACTATGAAAACTAAATTTTACTGAAGAAAAAACCTACGTAAAACTGCATTTTGGCAAAAACCAGCAGACAAATTTTACTTTAGCAATCGTAGAAGGAATATGAAAGTGCCGGTTTAGCTCATTTACGCAGATAAAATCGCCCGTAACCTGCTCATTTAGCAAGCGAACTGCAGTTGTGGTTTGAAAACTACGCGTGGTTTTATGACGGAAGGGTCGTTTGAAGAATGCCGGGAAAGATCATTCTTCTTTTTACTAATTGGCCTCATAAAGGTCCCGTTAAGTTCTGACCCGACTTGGCAAGCTGCCATTACAGCACAGAGATCATCAATTGGTATCGAAACAACATTGCATTGGTTTCATACCAAAATTGTTCAATCCACCAAATTTCCCACAGCATCGTCCAATACCTTTATATTGAGCTATTATGGAACATGTACTAAAGAAACAATATAAAATGATTAAAAATCATGCTGTAATGTACAAATATGGTGGGAAAAAATGGCCTGAATGAGACTTCTTCCACTAGTGTGCAGAAAATGATGTGTCGCATAAAACCAAAAAGTGCGTAAATTCGTACGCAACGTGGCTCAATAATTTAATCGCAATTTTTTAGCTGGATAGCTAGATAAAATGCCTACAAAATGACACCTTTACCATGTGTTTAGCTTATTTCTGGCCTGCGCTGTGTCCTGTTTTACGCGGCCAAATTAAAGGTGTTCCAATCTTTACTGGCTGGTAGCTCACCTGATTGCCACCGGACTTGGGATTGATGAACACCAGGACCGGTGTCAGCTTTGCTCTCGGTACCGGGCGCACGATGAAGGCTGGCCGCGGTGCTCCTCCCTTAGCACCGCCGGAGCCACCTGTTTTCTTCACGCTGGTCTGCTTCGCCGTTTTCGCCGCCCGGCGCTCCTTCGACGACAGTGCGGCCTTGTTGCTGGTGCG
>NC_064876.1:3407942-3420442 GCF_943734665.1 Anopheles aquasalis | reverse complement strand
TCGAAAACAGTGTTAGAAGCCATCAAATTGCTGGCCTTTACTAATGAAGCAGTTATTAATGATCATTAAAAGCAACAATTAATCAGAATCGACCGAGACTTGTGAAAAAAATCAACCAAAATATCAAATAAGTCAAAATTGACCCATTTTTTCTCGATGAAAGTGCACGGCCACCACGCGAAATATCGGCCAAGGACACGGTGCAAAGCCACAGTTGGTAACAATTACCACTTGCCACTAACTCTCCAGACTTGATTCTATCAAATGAAGATTCATTTGCATCGCTGGGACAGTTACTGGCCGAGCAGCGCTTCCGTTTTTCACAAAAATTTGAAAACAAATTGATGGATTTTGAAAAACCTTGAATTTGACCTGGTATTATATTGGTTTTTTTTTGTTGATTTTCCCTTTTTGGTACCGACGATCGAAACATACAGTCACATTATCCGCCATAACTTTGCTTCCAGTGAACCAAATGTCATGAAATGTGAACTGAGTGTCCCGCAAAGGTGCACCTTTCGAACAAAAATACCATGTACATGAAGATAGTGCCACCGGAAACTTTCCTATTGGGTAAAAAGTCCTGCATGTGTGTTCTAATGTGATGACTTACCCCTTGCCACCAACGGCGCTGACGAGCTGCTCGAATACACCGTCAGCTGCCCCGCCGCAACCACTACCATCACCGGCGGGGCCACCACCGGCACCGCCACCGCCACCGCCCCCACCACTGTTGGAGTCGGTGAGGGCGAGCGCCTTGTAGCGGGCCTGCTCCTCCGTCGGCAGCACGATGTCGACCGAGCGCGACCGGATCGCGCCACTACCGGTGACGGTGAGAAGCGTCAGGTCGCCGTCCGGCGGCTGCAGCTCCTCCGTCTTGGCGCTCTTGACCTTGGTGAAGCACGAGTCAACCGAGGCGGCCCGGTCGCGCTTCAGATCCGGCACCTGCAGGTAGATGTCGTGCACGGTGTCACCCGGTTCGATGGCGGCCATACCGATGGTCCCGAGGGGCAGGATCATCGTGGTCGCTATCGTCGGTGGTGACGGTGGCGGTGAGGCAGGTGCATAGGAAGGTGCTGGTGGTGGTGGTGGTGGTGGTGGTGGTGGTGGTGGTGACGGTGCCCTTCTGTCCAGCTGTACCGCTTGTGCAGCTGGTGGCATCGCTGACACGTTCTCGACCGAGCCGTCGGTCGCCTCGATGACGATCGCTTCCTGGCGCGAGATCGAGCGTCTTCTCGTCCGGGTGCCGTGCGTTTCATCCGCCGTCGGTGACGTCACCGTTGGTTCGTTATTGCTGCCGACGCTACTGTTGCCGCCGTTGCTTTGGCTGCCACTGGCTGGACCATGTTGCTCGTGGTGGGCGGCTGGTATGGTGAGCACGATCTCACTGAGATGCGTCGCCAGCACGGGTTCCAGCACGGGTAGCTCGGTCGCGGTTGCAGTCGATTGTACCGGCGGTGGGGGTAGTGTCAGGGTAATGGCGCACGGTGGCGCTATAGCGGCCGGCTGCTGCTGTTGCTTTTGTTGTTGTTGTTGCTGTTGCTGTTGCTGTTGCTGTTGCTGCACCCCCCGAGAAGACATACGCTGGAACAGGGTGGAAAAGTCACCGAGCGGTGTGAGGCTGGTGGAGCGCCGGCTAACCACGACCACCCGCTGCTGCTGCTGCTCTTGCTCCTCCTCGTCGTACTCCTCGTCTTCCTCGTCATCGTCGTCGCCGGGCGGGCCGGGCACATCCCTTGGCACCTGCGGTTCCTCCAGTCGCCGTCGCTGCTGCTGCTGCTGCTGCTGCTGTTCCTGTGGCACATCTCCCGTATTCTCCTGCTCCTCCTGCTCTTCCTCTTCTTCCTCCTCTTCCTGTTCCTCTTCTTCGCCCTCCTCGCCTTCCTCTTCCTCGTCTACGTCCTCCTCCTCCTCGTCCTCCTCCGCATCCTCCTCGGCGTCCTCCTCTTCCTCGGCGTCCTCCGAGTCGTGATCCTGTTTCGCCTTGGCGTTTTCGTTGTCCTCGTCCTGGTCCACTAGCCCATGCTCCTCCTCCCATCCTCCTCCCACTGTCTCACTCTGCGCCTCCACCGCCACATCGGCCTCGGCCTTTCGCGCTGCTCGGCCACGGCTGTCCTCTAGTGCCGGCGATCCGTCCAGCCCGCGCCCACTTTGGCCCCCACCGAGCGTCCCATCCGCCGTTCGACCGTCATCACCGTCGGAGGACGACGAGGTGTGACCACCGGCCAGCTCTGGCCGCCTGACTTCACCCAATAATCGTTGCTGCTGTTGCTGCTGTTGCTGCTGTTGCTGCTCTTCCAGGTAAAGGCAGTGAACACAGGCGGGCGGGGCTGTTTTGGTGTTGGACTTGCGGCGCTGGAAGCGCCGCGGTACATCGAGGAAGGCCACCGACGGGGCAGCACCATCGCCGGTCGTCGAGTCACCGGACGAACCGGTCAGATCGAAGCTGCGCGACCGCTGACCGGGCACCGTGGTCTGCGGCACGTGTAGCAGACCGCGCGCCGGCTCATCGACCGACTGGTGCTGGTGTTGGTGTTGTTGCTGCACCTTCAGCAGCTGGCTGGCCCGCTGCGCCTCCAGCTGTATCTCATCGAATGATGCCGACCGGACCTGGACAAAAAAAAAAAATAATAGGAGGAAGAGTAGTAGGTTGCGGCACAGTGAGTTTGGTGTTTGTTTGTTTTTTTGTTTTTGTTTTTTTGTTTTGTTTACCTGTTTCGGCACCTCAAGGCTGCTCTGCGTCTTCAGCTCCTCACCGGTTGGGGTCCGGGAGCGGGTGAAGGTGTTGCGTAGCCGGTACATGGCGCTCCCCTACCCCTCCTCCCCTTCCCTACCGCGTCTTCAGCACCGCGTGTATGATGAGGTGTGCGGCTACGATGATGCTCGGTCCCACTGACACGCTCCTTGCGCTGCCATCCTTTCCGTTTTGCGCCCTTCCCCCCCCCCCCCCCCCCCGCCCTCTGTGCCCGCGCACTCTTCGTTCACGATTAACAAACACTCACTCGGGCGCGCGCGCGCGCGCGCACGCACACGCAGACACCGCACACACGGTTACACTGTTCTGGAGCTGACTTGGGAGCTTCCTTACACTGCTGCTACCTACCTAAGCGGAGTGGAAATTGAGTGAAGAACGTGAGATGGCGTGTCAGGTGAAGAGAAGTTTCCTGGTGCTTTAAGGGGGGGGGGGAGGGGAGTGCACCAGTGGAAGCGAGTGCAACCCCCAAGTGCACCCGAAGTGCATTCCGGTGCCCGGGGATTGGCATGTTGTTGTTGTTGTTGTTGTTGGTTTTGTTTTGTGTTTGAAGGATCGCCATCGCTGTGTTCTAGGGCACACACCGGGCAAGGGCATAAGGGGTACAGGGTGTACCATAAAAAAAAATGAGAATGTTTGCAATGGCTCTGTTTTGGAGTTTTTGGTTTTTTTTTCTTTCTAACACCAGCATGGCATTATGGGGTATTGGTGTATTCGGGAGACTCATATCTATCAAATGATGCATAAAAAGTACTCGTGGAAAAGATGTTTGTTCGGAAAAATGTACTCAAAGGCGACAGGTGTCGAGTTTGCTTCGCGCGCAAGAAAAATCTCATAGAAATAAAAGCGGTTCTCGGATTTAATCTTGGCATTGTTTACAGGACTTAAACGTTCTATTCATAAAGGACCAAGGTCAAAGAAAAACGTTAGCGTTCGACAACGATCTGAGCGCACTGAAAAAGTGTTAAGATCGGCGAGAGCAAAAGTTAAGTGAAATCCAGTGCAATCCATGCGCAAGCTTGCAATAGAGAGGAATATCACAAGATCCTCCATGCATCGGTTGGCGAAATATGACCTAAAAGCAACCTCTAGAGCTGAGGTGAGGCGTAATTTAATAGTTGGAAGGATAAAACAACTTGCGATATGTGCGTTCGATGCATATGTTGGCAGTTTTAAAGACGAAGAAACTGGTCGTCGTGTTTTCTGATGAAACACTTTATCACGATTGATCCAGCAACGAATTCCCGCACGAATAAGTTCATATCGCCCCCCCTAAAGACTAAGAATGTTTCCGAGAACATAAAATTCAAGTCCACTCTCAAGATCCCCGCTGGAATAATGATGTTGGGAGCAAAATTGTCTCTAATGGTTTCAAAAAATGCCTCCAGTTTTCATAAAATCCCATATTAAAATGAATATTGATAAACATGCGGCTCGTCCGTCCTCATATATGTTTTAAAAAAAATGAATATTGATGTTTGTATCACTTTTTTGAAGGAACACATTTTACCATCGATTAAAGCAAACTTTGACACTCCAGAAAATGTTGAGTTTCAGCAACCATACGTCTAAATGGTCTCAAATATGGTTAAAGAAGAACATGAACTTTTGGTCGAAAGATTTATGCCCTCCCAAGCGGTCCTGAATTAAATTGTGGTGGCTATTCAATATGGGGCGTTTGTTCGGCCTAAGACCTGCGAATCCGTCACACCATACACGGTTGGCTCGCTGAAATCGTTTATCCTCAAACCCTGGTCTTCTAAGTTGGACACCTAATGTTACCGAAGGCTGCTCTCGAATTCGTAACCGCTTGGAGAAATTAAATGAAAGAAATTTGAGGAATGCAGACCGACAACAATCCACTACTTTTGTTTGTTTTTGATAAACAATGAAATATAGAGTCAATTAAAATATTTTTAAACACACTCGAAACCCTACAAAAATGGCTTTAAATTTTGGGAAAGGGTTTTCTCATTTTTTTTCATCTTTACGGTACACCCTGTAGTACACCACTACCGGCCCGATGAAGCTGTGCAATCGATTGCACCCCGCCCCGACGCCAGTGCACCTGAAGTGCACAGGAGCTGAAGAGCGGCGCCAGAAGGCGGCATTGCACCACCACCCTTCACCCCTTTGCGTGATTCAACCCCGCCTGGGCCCGCGTGTTGTGTTCTGCGGGTGTTGAGGGCTTTTGTTTTTCGCGCGAAACGGAGGCACCGGGGGGGGGGGGGGGGAGGGAGGGAACCAAGTTAATAATGGAACACAGAACAACAACAACAACAACAACAAGAGTAACAGCAGCGCTAGGCGGGTCCGTGGCTAATCGTTTTACGAATCGATTGATGATTCCCGTTTCGGTTAATGAATCATCCATGCGGCGCACACACACACCTACACATACGTGCGCGCGCGCCTTGCGAAGTAGAACACCGAGCTTGACCGATTTCCCCCCCCCCCCCCCCCCCCCCCCCCCGCCCTTCTCGTGCTTGTGACGCTAATGCGCACTAATTGCTTTTGCGAAGCGTCCTAGCGCGGTTTTTCGTTTTTCTAGTTGGTGTTGTTGATGAGGCTTGCTGACGAGGGATGATGATGAGGGATGATGATGATGATGATGACAATGGGAGGCTGTACACTGTCCTAGGATGCGAGCTGACGTGCGGTTTGATCGCGCAAGGTTGAATGGTGGCGCGCGCGATTGATTGTAGTCCTGCACACTCTAACACACGAGACACACACCACCGGATTCGGATGCATCGTGCTGCACCTCATTGTTGTGCGCTGCTGTTGCTGTTGTTGTTGTTGTTGTTGCAGAGGCACCCTCCTTACCTCCCCTGTTAGAATGTTTTGGTCGATTTGGCAAACGTGCCACCTCCACCGTTTTTTTTTTGGTAGGGGGGGGGGGGGGTGGGGGGGGGGGTGCGTATAATGGGGGAAGCGATTGAGGGTTGTTTTTATGGGGGCAATGTGAGGGCAGCGAAAGGCGAAGCAGTGCCCTTCGACCGTTCCGCGTTTGCGCGCATACCACGTCTACACATGGGCCCACCCGGGGGGATGGGGGGGGGGGGGGGTGAGGGGGCGTGAAAGAGGACAAAACACGTACACGAAGCGAAGGTGCGGGCGTGTGGCACGCCCGCACGAGAGAAACAATGCAATGCAGGGGGAAAAAGAGAAAGAAAAAAGAAAAACGGAAAAACCTCCACGTGGGGATGATTGAGGTGGGGGTGGTGACTGGGGGATTAGGGATGAAATAGGTGGCGAGGAAAGGCTGTCCAGGACGGAACGGCTCCACGGCGTTTCCCGGTCCGTGTACTCCGGTCCGGTAACCCTTTCCACCCCCCCGCCCCCGCCCCCCCCCCCTCCCAAAAAAAAAACAAAAAACCCCACACGTACATCGACCCGCGAACACATACACGCGTGTGCGCACGAACGCCCACACATGCACGTACCAAATTTACAGGGAGAGAGAGAGAGAGAGAGAGAGAGAGAGAGAGAGAGAGAGAGAGAGAGAGAGAGAGTAAAAGGGGAGAGGATTGAAGAACGAGAATCTTTGTTTGGCGTTTTGTCGCGCTGGGGTCAACTGGGGTGGCTGGGCAGGGCAGGCCCATTGTGAAAACAATGCATACACACACACACACACACACACACACCCATACACACACCCATACACACAGCCTTCCTCGGTGAAACACACAGCAAGCACACACAGCCTTGGATGGTTTCTACTTTTTGGTTGTTGTTGGTTGGAGTGTCGGGTGCTCGGTTGGCCAGGCTTTGGAGTCCCTGTCCGTGTCCGTTCCAGTTCCGGTTGTTTCATCTCGCGGTCACGGTCGGGCGACGGAACCAACCATCCAATGGAGCCGAGTACTCAATGACGATGACGTACGGTGTGGTGGTGATTCGCCGAACCAACCCTTCAACCCTCCCCCCCCCCCTCCCTCCCCCCCGCCGTCCAGCACACCAGCACACACATCACACAGGCCATCTAGCATCTAGCACGGCTCACGGCACGGACCACTGTGCGGCTTTGGCACGGGGAAGGATTGGCACCTTCCCATGTGAAAAGCCCCGCGAAGGCGGCCCAGAGGTTCCATTGTACGCACGCACGCACGCACGCACGCACGCACGCACGCACACACGCAGGAGCACACCACGAACAGACGAACACTAACTAGTTGCGAGGCGCCACGGGACGAAACCGGAAGGCTGCGCGTCCTGACCGAGAGACCTTGCGTGGCGTGGCGTGGCGTGGCGTGGAAGAAGGTACCTTCTCGAGGGCCCTCGACGGTCCAAGCCCCTTGCGTACGGTGGCACGCGCTGCTGACGGAGCGGCGCTGCTGGGTTTGGCAGCCGCCAAAACAAACTGCGAACTGGCGCCAGTCGTCGAAGACGGGTGCGCCGTTACCGTTAACCGCACGTTCGCCAACACAGCCACAAGCGTTTCGCTCTCGCTCTCTCTCTCTCTCTCTCTCTCGCTTTCTCTCGTCATTGTCCCCCCCCCCCCCACCAACCCTGCACCCCATCCCTAGTCTCCTTTTTTTTTTATCACTTGTTCCCTTTGGTGAATTCATTGTTTCCATCGCGGATGTTTTGCCAATTTGGCATATTTATAGCCAGGACCAAATGCTGAGCACTCTCTTTCTCTTCTTTCTCTCTCCTCTCTCTCTCAGGATATTTTAGAGGACTTTTCTCGAACAAGGAAACAACGAATGAAATAGATAGAGATAGAGAAAGAGACAAATAAAATAAACAAAAAGAGATAAAGAGAGAGAGAGAGAGATAAAGAGAGAGAGAGATAAATAGAGAGAGATAGAGAGAGAGAGAGAGAGAGAGAGAGAGAGAGAGAGAGAGAGAGTGAAAGATGGCGCGAGTGTGAGTCTTCCCTTTTTTTGGTGGTGAGGCGGTGCGACTGGGATGCGGATGGGGTCGATCAGGGTGTGGACTGCACTGACAGATATGTTTGAATAGATACTGGGAGCCTGAGGAACAAGTAAAGACCTTCTGTCCGCACACAACGTTGCTCGTGTTGCTCGTATTGCTGATGATAATTGCTGAACGCCTTCCGAGGGCACCGAAGCAGCGAAATGCGTGCGTTCAAGCGCCCCTAAACAAGACCCAGAATCTAGGTGTGGGCAGGCGGTTGGTTGGCCAGCCCGCAGCACCGTTTGCGTCCGCCCAGGAACCCGTCACGAGCACAGGTGGCGGACCGCTACTAGACTGAACGCACCGGAATGTAGCGATGTTAGTACGCTCGATAGTCGGTAATGGCGACTCTCTCTCTCTCTCTCGCTCTCTGACGCGGATGCGCAGCAACACAATCTTTTCTTCTTCGTTCACTCTCTCTCTCTCTTTATGTCTATCTGTGGCACACTCTCTCAAGATCTCTCTCTCTCTCTCTCTTGGATTGTAGTGGTCCCCTAGTAGATATGGCATACAAACCAGCGGGTAAGGCGCAGCCGCAGCGAGAGTGAGCGTGAGAGTGGCCGAACAGCTGTTCGCTCGCTACCCTTTCCCAGCACTATGACTCACGGTGGAGGAACTGATCGTACCGCCGGCTAGTAGTGCTCGACCGTTCGACCACACAAGACACCCGGGGCCGTCATCTACCGATAGTAACTTTGGGGCACCATTGTCCAGCTTCTTCCTTTTCAAAATTTCTTTGGTTTCTCATAGGCAATAAATGTAAATTTTTACAGGTTTTTTTTTTGCTTGTAGTTGGTTATAGATATGATCATTTAGAACATTTTGTAACTACGAAATGAAATGAATATCCAATATTGATATTAATGAGTGTTTTACGGGGGGGGGTTCGGCAATTTCTGCCTAAACAAAGGCTCATTTTAGAAGATTTTTTATGACGTATCCTTCCCCTTCACCTTTTCATGTGCGTGGCATATTAAACTGCAACTTATGAAGAATATTTCGTTCTTTTTGGGAAAGTTTTATAAAACCGAAACTTCATCCACTGGCATCCCATTTATGAAGGTCGCGTCTGCGAAAAGGTAATTTCCGGTGCCCATCGTAGATGCGTGATGCGTCATCGGAAAAATACAAATCGATATTATTTTGATAGATTATAAGTTAACCCAGTAGTAGTCCCGTTGAGTTTTGTTTGAATTTCCAATTTTTCGATGTGCCAGATTTTAGAAGTTGATGAAAAGTGCTCACAATGATCAAACCCGGGGTTCGTCGCTTATGGCTTAAGGGTCAAGTCTTTTGAATCGCACCAAAAACAGTGCCCATCGTAGCAACGTGATGGGTCATCGGAAAAATGCAAATCGATACTCATTTGAAAGATAATAAGTTTATCTAGGTAGCCCCGGAGAGTTTTTGTTAATTTTCCTATTTTTCGATTTTTGGCAGATTTTTAAAGTCCAAAAAGTGATGCTTTTTTGCGTCATGTTGCCTAAAAACACGATTGTTAAAGCTTTGTTTTAAAAAACAGTATCAACAATTTTCACGAAATCTCGACTGGGTTACCTGGCAAAGAGTGTATAGATTATGTGTTGAAAATTTCAAATCAATCAGTCCAGTATTTTTTACGGCACTGGATGGGCACCGACTTTGAAAACGTTCTTCAAAGTAGCGTTCACATATCTATAAGTTTGTCAGTTTTGCTTCGGTTGATCAAAACATTTTACACAATACTCTTGATAAGATCAGGTTTTCGGATACACCATCGCAAGAATCGTAAATTTAATGATATGGAACATTCTAGGAAGTTTAGAAAAATCCAGGATGTGATATTTCATTTGGATTGCACTAACTTCCATTCGACTGAATATCTTCTCTGTTAAGTCAATTAGTTCACGAAAGTTGAGAATGCAAAGCTCAGAAATTGCGTTGTGCAAAATCCGGGAATCTACTTTGATTTCCGTTGCCTTTGAATTAAAATTCAAGCCAAATCCAAACTCGCACGGATTTGGGCATGTGCCCATTGTGGCCAACAGGGAAAGATGGCCCTGAAGACCCGGTGATGTGATGCAGCGCTGCAATGGAAACCCACCCCACCCCTCTTGTGGCCCCATTGTGGTTCGGATGTGTGAAACAGATGCTCAGTGGTTAACTACACCAAACCAGTGAGGACGGTTCTCGGGCGGCATAACGGACCGAATGTTTGCTTGCTGAATCTATGGGAAAACGTTCTGTGGCTTTGTTTATTCCATCATAATTTCCCGCCAGGTAAAAGCGTGTCACGGCTGTCTGACGGAGTGAGCTCGAGCACTACACTCGGCTCGACTACTACAACATACTCTCTACAAACACACACATACAACACACGCACACATACACACATACATACACGTACATAAAAGGCCCTCTGCTATAAGGGGGCACCGGGATGATCGGCTCATTTATCCTCTTGAAATTCTCTCTTTCTCTCTCTCTCTCTCTCTCTCTCTCTCTCTCTCCCTCTCCTTCTCGCTCTCTCTCTCTCTCGCTCTCTTTCTCGTATCTAAAATGGCTGCACGGGCTCCGTCATTCCGATTGGATCTGTGCTCTGCGTTACAACAGCCAGGCAGACAGACAGCTCTCGCTGCCTGCTGCTGCTGCTGCTGCTGCTGCTGCCGTGGACGTTGTTGCCGATTTATCATTTTTGCGAGGCACCAGACGGCCGAGCACCGTGCTTCTCTTCGTCTGACGGACAGCGCTACACTGAACGGCCTGTTGTGTTTTGCGTTTACAACGAGCCGCCGCTGGAGGGCGATCGAGATTCTACAGATTCAGCTCAGCTGTATCGTCATCTATGTACAAAAAAATTAAAAAAAAAAAAAAAGGAAGGGATTGGGGTGGAGTTCGGAACGAACCCCCCCCCCCCTCCCCCGCCTGCTATAGCTACCTTTGCCTGCACTGCTACTACTTCTAACTGCTGCTAGCTATACTGATTGCTTAGTTACAGCCGCTGCTGCTGCTGCTGCTACCGCTGCCACACATCGGGGACAGCGACGTCTACTTAGAGCTTAGTCTAGGTGTTGGGCTCGACCGCACCAGCGGTCGCTGTGGAGTTTGTGCGGACCGGGACGTTCAGCCAGCCCACGTTTCTATATCACCTGGTCTCCCGTACTGCTTGGTTACTACTACTTACCGGTACTACTACTACTACTACTACTACTATAAGTACGCCTATCTGCTACTAGATTTCTACTGTTCCTTAGAATCCTGCTGCTGCTGCTGCTGCTGCCTTGCTCTAGTAGAAGCTAACAGTCGGTTCAATCAGTCGTTGGCCTGAAATATAAATGGCGACACAAATTTTTTATCCTTATGACTTGTCGGTACTACCAACCGTCAAGAAAATGCTGTAAAATTTTCAAGTCATTCTGTTCATTAATTACCCAAGTTACTGGCGTTCAAGTAACGCTACCTTTTTTGCAAAGAAAAATCATGGATTTAAAGCATGGATTATGGTCATTATTTGATGGGGAAAAAAAAAGCGTAACTCAATTCGTTGAGTTTGTCCATGGTTTTCTTCGACTTGTGACGACAATTGCTTCGAATCCATGATTTTTCTTCACAAAAAAGGGTGGCGTCACTTGAACGGCAGTAACTTGGGTAATCATTAACAGAATGGCTTGAAAATTTTACAGGATTTTTTCAAGGGTGATAGTATCGAAAAGTCATAAGGATAACACATTTGTGTCGCCATTTATATTCCAGGCCAACGACTTGGACTGAACCGCCTGTTATACTGCCTGGGCTGGGCCAGGTGCCGTCTGGCGCATCACCTGACAGCGGACCCCACCGCTAAATGCGGGCTCTTCTCGGCCTGATCCCGATCCCGGCCCTGTCGCCTGTGTAGACGGGAAGCTCTGTCAAAATGGAGGGAAGGGGGCGACGGCGGCGTCGACGGCTAGATGAACGAGCCTGAACTACTGAGTGCGCTCTACAGTGGAGAGAAGGTGCGATACCTTCGCTACCTATACTAACAGCTCTACTAACGGTTACTCCTATTGGCATTATTGGCCCGCGCCTTGACACGGGCACGGCTATAACAGATCTCTCTCTCTCTCTCTCTCTCTCTCTCTGTATCTCATTGAAATCAAACAAATGGCTCCGTTAAACACTACCCTCTCTCTTTCTCTTTTTCTCTTTTTCTATCTCGCTCTCTCTCTCTCTCTCTCTCTCTCTGTATATCTCTGTCTAGCCAGACGGCACAAAAAAAAAAAATGGCGGGAAGAGCACGGCAGCGTTGTGGCTATGTCTGTGAGTGGGGGCCCGGAAGGCTAGTAGTTTTTTTTTTGTACTGGACAATCGATGGCCTGACTTGAGATGGCAAAAGGGGCTACTAGGGCGGCCACCGTTAGGAGAACGGTGGCGTATCGCTCTCGGAGCGGATCTGCCGGATGCGCACGTCATCGTAGGCGATGGTGAAGATGCTCTTCTTGTCCGCGATCTTGTTCCGCCGGCCCTTGGTGTTGAGCAGCGAGTTCATCGCGATGCCCGAATCGTGATCATCCTCGAGCGTCGACACATTCAGCGTTTTCGAGGTCGTCGACCTGCTCCCGGTCCCGGTGGCCGTCGGTGCTGCCGGTACTTGCTGCTGGGGCTGCTGCTTCCGGTTTGTCGCTGCCTGCCCCGTCCCATCCGGCTTGGCGGCTGAGGCGGCTGAGGCGGCGGCGGCGGCGGCGGCGGCTGCCGCAGCCGCCGCCACAACCGGGGCGGCCGACGAGTCAACGATCTTGATCTGCACCTTATTGTCCCGGCTCACGATCGGTGGCGTCTCGGGGTAGAGGTAGTGCGGCAGCTTATCCGG
>NC_064876.1:3282942-3400442 GCF_943734665.1 Anopheles aquasalis | reverse complement strand
AGCAAAGGAAGGCGGGATAGCGTTGGTCAGGGTGTAAAAGAAGAAGAAAAAAATAAAAAGTAGAAACAAAAAACAAAAAGAGAAAACAGAAAAAAAGGAGGGAAGAAAATAAGAACAAAAGAAGTTTGAGCAAACCAAACTGCAATAACAAACAAACAAACAAACAAACAACGACAAGATATAGAGAAGGGAACGGGGGAAATAATAAACATCCGAACAGCTACAGAGCGCAGCGCTCCAGCTTGGTAGCTTGGTCCGATTTCGGTTTGTTTTTCGTTTTAGTTTTGTGCGTTTTTTTTTTCTTTTTTTTTTCTAGGGGAATGTCAGTGGTCGTATTAGGAATGGGCGGTGAGGTGAAAAGGGGCTCCCAAAACCCAAAGCTGCCGTTCTAACAGATTGCTGCCATACACTAGTGCGTTGGTGAAAAAAAAAAAAAGAAAATTCAAAAGGGCTCACTGTTGGACCGTAAGAAAACGATTGCGCGCCAATCTCAAATAACCAACTTCACGCTGCTGTATCTTTGAAACCGCTCGTAACATCGACGCCAAACAATGTTTTAGTTACAGTTTAATATAGTTTTTAAAAGCTACCACAAGCATTTGCGTCTATGTTTGGTATTTTTTTTTTATCGTGATGTAATTCGAACATAATAGCTGTGCTGGCATTTATTTGGCTAGAAAATCACAACCTTCAGCTATAATTGGTGAGCTCAGTCGTCTTAAAATGAACAAAATGTTTGTGTATCGCTCCATGAATCGATACAATGGTACCTGATAGCATTACAAAACGCTATGGAAGTGAACCAAAACAAACCACAACATCACAGTCCATAAAAACCTCGCAAAAGGTACGGAAATTTCGCTCACTCTTTTGCAACCCATAAACGCTTCGTGTTGGCAGGCATAATCGCATAAAAGTTAATCCCGAAACGTCAAGTGCAATTACATTTGTGCCCCTGCAATTACATTATGCAATTACATTCAATTTCATGTGTTTCTGGGCACAAAAAACAGAAATCGACGAGATGAGTTGATTTCAGAACATCTTTTTATATATTTTAAGATGTTGTTCCTGCATATTAGCGATTGTAGAACATTTAACACTTCATTTCGCTAAGCTTCATGTTGAAGCGTAAAGTTTACGCTTCGTGTATCCCTGGCTATAGTGTTTCGAAACGGTAACACTTCATGTCAGTAACCCTGTATGTAGGTGGCGTGTGCGTAGGCCAGTCCACGTGCTCGTTGCGTTAATTTAGAAGCAATACCCACTGGTGCGGTTTGGTTTAGTTAGCGGGACTAAACGGTCGACACGACGGCCAGCGCAATTTGCCCAGACAGCAGCTTTGGTATGGTGTGGGGAGGGGCAACACAAAAGCATTAAAAAAAAACACACACACCCACGATACGGGAAGAAGAGGAGGGGCCGGTGGCATGGAGTGCGTGCCTTTTTGGTGATTTTTTGTTGTTTGTGAGGTAGTCAAGGGGAGGGGGTGCGGGGGTTGGTAGGAAGGAGAAGGGGAATGGTGATGGTACGACAACTACCTGAACGGATTTCGATTGCTTTCCAATTCCCTGCTTTCTATGAACAAGATGTACATCATCTTCGATGTTATTCACGCGAAGAATTCGTTTTCTGAGGAAAACAGTATGCATGAAGAAAGGGAGCAAGAGAGAGAAAGAGAGAGGTAAAGAGAGAGAGAAAGAGAGAGAGAGAGAGAGAGAGAGAGAGAGAGAGAGAGAGCGAATGGGAAAAACATTCAAAGACATGTTTGTAAAGAGAAGATAGCGGAGGTGATTGAAAATTTTGAAGATGCAGAGCAAAAAGTAAAAAAAAAAGTGAAAGTGAGAGAAAGAGAGAAAGAGAGAGAGCGAGAGAGAGAGAGAGAGAGAGAGAGAGAAAGAGAGAGAGAGAGAGAGAGAGAGAGAATGCGAAAAACATCACTTTAGTATTGTTTTAGTCAGTTGGTGGATGTTTGGTGAAAAAAAACGGTGACATTGTCGTTGTTCATCATGTTTGGTGCTAATCCGTAAACGGGTAGTGGGTAGAGTGGGTGGTATCAGCGTTTAGTATTTATATTCCACGGCTACTTAGATATGACCGAACTTCTGCACAAGTGTACCGATTGTACCGATTAGGAAAGCCCGTTTTGACAAATGCACATCTGTATGTTTTTTGTGTCTGTGAATGTGGGTGAGTGTGGGTGATTTCTTCGATCCAAAGCGCTACAAACTCTACAAAGCCAGCCAGCCAGGCGGCAAGTATGGCCCAAAACTAACAACCAGCGCTTATCAGATCAACTAGCAAACCGAAATAACAAAGAAAGAAAATAAACACAGAAAAGAAAGAATGGAAGCATGCCGGATGTCGTAGAACCGGGAGAATATCAACAGCCAGAGTGGAAAACATATAACAAAAGTGCACAACACACAACATGCTGAACAGCAAAACAGTAAAAGCAGAGCATTGGTAAAGGGTGCAGGCAGAAGATTCTACAAATGACTAAAAGTACCAGTAGACGAATGCAAGGCTCATTCACCACGCTATTACACAGTCAGCACGCTTATTTCAGTACATTGCATTCGTCTATGCTGGGCGACAAGTGGTGGGTGTGTATTTACAAAACTAATGCTCAAATCTCAAAGCTACACTAATGGGAGATCAACACTGGAAATCAATGGAATACAGGGATTCGGATGGGCTGTTGGTGAGAGAGAGGGAGAGAGAGAAAGAGAGAAAGAGAGAGAAAGAGAGAAAGAGAGAGAAAGAGAGAGAAAGAGAGAAAGAGAAAGAAACAGAGAGAGAAACAGAGAGCCGGGAGGCAAAGGCAGAGTGAGAGTTGAATGAAAGTTAGGGTAAGTTAGGGCGCCATATTCACTGGCGGGCGCATTGTGAGCCGGGCGAGTACCGGGGATGCCCTAGAGCTCCCAAAGTAGTAGCAGCACAGTAACCAGCCAGGCTGGACTGGCAGCCAGGACCGCATAATTTCAAAATCCGGCACCAGGCCTCCGGCACCGGCACTCAAAGTGTCTTGCCCTTTTGGCAAAGAAAACAAAAAAGAAAAACAAAAACACGAGCCGGCTGGTGACTGGGGTTGGCTGCCAAATGCCACGTTAGAGTTAGCGTTATCCGAAGAGAGACCCAAGAGACCCAAGCTGTATACTGTAAAAATACTGAAAATGTTCCTTGCATCGTTAAAAGAGGTACGCCGTTTGAATTTTGAATCGTTTGAATTTTGAAAAATCCAAAAAGGCGTTCAGCAGCAGCAGGCAAAGCAATTTGGCGATTATTTCAAACCAAATAAAATAGTGAATAGTATATCGAAGTGTTGCTAGGCCATTTGGAGCCATATTTGAAGCAAAACTGTCGTGAATAATTTTTTTTATTCAGTAAAATAACACCGCCACGGCGACACTTGCCTACTTAAGGTATACAAACATCAATGTAATGTCCTGGCGGACATCATGGAGAATGATTGGCGGATGCTAGTTAGTGATGTTTACGGGAATGGTAGGCAATTTGACACCATAGAGCAGCTGGAAGTAGCTAATAAGAGTGCATGGCGATCTCCTTGCGCACTGCAACATTTTTCATGCTCGCTGTATGCATGCCAACCCGCATTTCCAGGCAATTAATAGTAAAGGAGGAGTTACTGAGTGTAAATAAAATAACATTGATAGCCTAATGGACTGTTGTCCATCTTAATTTCATTTTTATGTAGCACATTATGTAGGCTATCATTATGAAACACCACATTTTTGGTTTTTTGGCTCCCAAATCCACAATTTTTAATATTTTTTCAAAATTCAAACGGGTACATCTTTTAACGATGAAAGAAACATTTACAGTATTTTTAATTATTTTTGGGGCGCTTTATTCGAGCGCGAGATCGAAAAAAACAGGGTGAGGCTATCATTTTGAAACATAGTGTAGGGTAGGTGCAGGTCAACATGCCACAGCCACCAAAGGCCTCCAAAGACCAAACGTGACGCAGTAGCTCAGTTAGCTAAAAGTCAGCAAAAAGAAGTTGGATAACAACCGCACCAGGGGGTTTTTGGGTGGGAAAGGGGCGGGTTACTGGTGGGGTTAAGGGTGAGAGAGAGAGAGAGAGAGAGAGAGAGAGAGAGAGAGAGGAAGAAACAGAGAGAGAGAGAAAGAGAGAGGGAGAGCAAGAGAACAGGAAAGAGAGAGAAGGAGACAGAAAGAGAGAGGATAAGCTGAGTGCCTCTGACTTACCGGTTGGCCGCGTTCAGTGGACACCACGGGCAAATACAACAGAGCAGCAGCGTAAGGATGCCAAGGGCGAGCAGGATCGCGAGGAAGATCAGCAACCAGAACAGCACCCGGTTCTCTGCCTTGTACAGGATCTGCCAAAAGACCGACACACACATGAGGCGGATGGAAGCCACAACAGCCACAACCAGCGGTGCCACCACTTACCGCACTGCGCTCCTCCTGGCTGATGATGTTCGTGATCGTCCCATTGATCGAGAGCCGCTGCTGGATCCGGGCAATGTCAACGACCGAGTCGGAATCGTAGAGAATAGTGGCGATCACCACCGATCGATCGCCACCACCAGTGTCCCCGCCGGTGCCACCACCGATCAAATGATCGCTCGCATCGCTAGCCGTGGCCGGCCGGACCTCCTGAATGATGACGCGCCCCCCCGTAATGTCCTGGAGTGTTTCCTGAACGCGGCGCCGATCCGGATCACGCCCGGGCACCAGAAACGTCACCGTGCGCGTCCGGCTCTCGGGCGGATAGACCCGGATCGTGGTGGTCGAGTAGCGTACCGGTACGCCCAGATCGAAGGCACGGGCCGTTAACACGTACACGTCCGTGGCCTGTCGCTCACCGGCGGCGGCGGCGGCGGCGGCCCCAGCGTTGGCCGGTGAACTTGGCGACCTTAGCACCACTTCCGACGGGACTGACGACGCGCTCAGCTGGCGACGGCGACGGCGACGGCGACGCTGAGGTTGCTGCTGCTGCTGCTGTTGCTGGGACCGCAGCGATCCGGTCACCCGCAGCTCACCCGTGATGGGATGCAGGAAGAACTGGTTACCGTAGTTGCCGTAGATCAGCTCGTAGCGCACCTCATTGTTGGGTGCTTCCGCGTCCCCATCCTGTGCCCGGATAAAGGCGGGCACGGTGAAGTTGGTGAGATCGGCGGACAGGATAAACTCGTACAGGGGCCGCTCGAAACGCGGTGACTCATCGTTCACATCGATCAGCCGGATGACGAGGGGTACGAGGGCCCGGTTCCCAATGCCATCGTCGTCCCGCGCCTCCACGTACAGGTGGTACTCGGGCATCGATTCCCGGTCGAAGCCATGGTTACTGATCGCGACCGTCACCACACCGGACGCCGGATCCAGGTTGAGCGAGGTGTTCTGTGGACCGAGGAGCTGCGTGTAGCGAACGCGCCCACCCAAACCGGCCGTATCGGCGTCGGTTGCGTGCACCTGCACCACCCGCGTCCCCGCCGTCATGTTTTCCGGCAGATCGACCAGGTAGTCGGCCTGCTCGAACACCGGCGCGTTATCGTTCGCATCGGTCAGGTAGACGGTCACGTTAACCAGTGTCGACAGGTTGGTGGCCGGTCCGAGCTCCTGCGCCAGTATCTGGAAGTGCACGTACGTGGCGGTTTCGTAGTCGAGCCGGCCGGAGTCGCGCACCCGGATCACGAAGTTGGCGTGTCCCTCGGCCACGTTCGGGGCGATCTCGAACGTGCCATTGTTGTCGAGCAGCGTCAGCGAGAACACTCCATTTTTGCCCGCATCATCGTCCATCACGCGCGGTGTGTACGGTTCGCTGAACGTCAGCACCGTCCCGGGAGCGGCGTTCTCCTCCAGCCGTGCCACGTAGCTGCAAATCGTGTACATTATTAGTGTGGGTTCCGGTACCGCTACAACGCAGGGGTAGCTCACTTACTGGTCGTTCTCGAAGTAGGGTGGTGAGTTGCTGCGCTCGGGCAGGAAGAACGCCAGCTGGACGGTGGTTGCCATGGCCGGTGGTTCGTCCCGGGACACCTTCACCTCCTCGGCGATCACGGTCAGTAGCACGGGATCGCCGGCGTGCGTCAGAGCCAGGATGTCGTCTAGCGGTCGCAGTAGCGCGATCTCACCTGTTTCATTGTTTTTTTTTGTGTGTGTGTGAGAGAGAGAGAGAGAGAGAGAGAGAGAGAGAGAGAGAGAGAGAGCGAGAAGAGAGTCAGTCAGGTGGTTCCCTATTTTAATGTTGAATTTAAAGTTAAGATAAATCTGTTATTTTTTTAACCGATTTGGACAAATAGGTCAGTTTTTGAACCGTCTGCTTATGCCATTTTAGTAATCAATCACTTTAAAAAATCGTTCACTAGTGAAAACTGCGGTGGTGCACTGGAGTGGCCTCCTCGTTCGCCGGGTTTGACGGCGCCGGACTTTTTTTTTCTGTTTGTCTATTTGAAAAGTAAGGTTAATGCCAGCAAACCGAAAGCTATGAATCAACTTAAAGCAAATATTAGAGCTGAAATGGCTAAAATTACTCCCTAAATGGTGGCAAAACAATGAGCAATGTCGAATGAAGGCAGTTATTTGATAGATATCATATTTTGACTTAACCGGGGGGTTAGGCATTTAATTTTGTTTTGTGACAGATATTTTTATCATTTTTCCCTGAATGCTAGTCCTTTCGGGAACATTGTGTAATTTTTTTGGATCATTCAAAGTAAAACTGACAAAGTTACAGAGTTTTTGAAACCGGCGTTTTATACAAGGCTCCATGCAGCTCGCTAATTTGAAGAGCGTTTCCGCAAAAATCAACGCTTTCGAAGTCGGTGCCGTATAAACTACTGGTCCGATTGATTTGAAATTTTTAACACATAATCTGTACACTCTTTGCTAGATAGTCCCGTCGAGATTTCATGAAAATTGATAGTTTCTTCACATAAAATCGTCAAAAATGATCCTTGCTTTGGCTAGAAATTACCGAAGCCCCCCACCCCCCTTGATTATCAATAAATGGCATAGAATAACCTAAATAAAACTGGGTCTTTTCTAAAATTGGCTGGAACATGACAGAGTTATTCAACTTTAAAATAGGGATCCACCTGATGGCGCTCCAAAATCAAATCATAAATAATTCTTAAAATGAAACCTATATCAGTCTAACTCGAACTCCGTGATAGCGAAAGCAGTGAATGATGCTGACTCCGCGACGCTCATCTCGTCTTGAATGGCAACAATCGAAAAGGCACCATTTTACTATTTTCATTCTCTAAAGTGAACACAAAAAAGTGTACTAAAGTACACGACAAAGTGCCTGCAATCTCCGTTGCACCGTTCATCAACAAAACACCACAAAGGACGAAGAGACCGGGCCGAAATCGTGCCGAGCAAACGCCAAGCGCAGCGATCGCGCTCTTTCTGACCGGACAATATTCAGATCGGGCGAAAACGGATCCAAAGAGCGAAGAAAAAACTATCAAAATCATGTTCGCATGTAGGCTTTCGACTGTCATGATGCATTTGGCGGATAACTGCCCGAAGGACGCACGCACGGGGCTTAAAATATTTACCCGAACCTGAATAGTTTAAGTTTTTTTTTTTTTTAGGTTACTACTCGAAACAAATCCATTTTTTAACGCATAGAAATAAGCTTTGAACAATCGTCAGTGTCCATTCTTCTTCTTTTACTTACCGGACGTTTCGTTGATGTCGAAGAAGGAGGTGAAGGGGTTACCCTCCGACACTAGGCCGTACCGGATCTCGCGCGGTACTCCCTTGTCGCCGTCCTCGGCGTGTACCTGCAGTACCTACACACAAGCGGAGCACAGTGGATCAGTGTTTAGGTGCAATCGACGTACGGACGGACGGATTCAGTGGCCGTCGATCAACCTTACCTTGTCACCCGGTATCAGTCCTGCCGGGAGCCGCGTAACCGGCGGTGCAACCGTAAACACTGGCGGCACATCCTGCACATCCTCCACGATGATCACCACCTCGAGACCGGCAATGTTCCGCGTATCCTGGCCCGGTTCCGCGTAGGCACCCTGTTGCCGGTAAAGGAAAATGCAGTTCCGCAGTTAGTGGTCGGTTTGGAAAGAACAAAAACAAAAACAAAAAAACGCGGTCTACACTCACATTGGCCAGCACCGTCAGGTGGTACATGGCTTGCTTCTCGAAGTCGAGCGGACCGAGCAGGAAGATGGTACCCTCGGTTGTCTCGGGCGAAACGATCTTCTGCCGGATGCCGAACAGTGGTGAACCCTGCGGACGAACATGTGGCCCGGTATGAGCTGGTGTTTGATGGCTGAATCACCTAAAACGGCTCTACACATCATACATACCCACAGCTCCAAGTAGACCGACTTCGACTGCAGTGGATTCTTGTTGGCGAGCACGTAGTCCAGCTCAGTTCCCTTCTTGGCATCCTGCAAGGGAATCGTGAGTGAGGGAGAGTGAGTGATGAAATCCGGCGGAGGTAAAAAACCCATATCTACAGTATGTAAAAAAAAAAAATTAACCACCCCCTTACAAGAAACTTTGATTTTGGCTGATTTTCCATGGAAACCCTCAGCCCAAAAATGTGTATCGCATATGAATAGATTTATTTTTTATTTTTCTTTACTATGCTTTTCACATTTTTGAAGAATAACTCCTAGAAACAAAGATATTACGAAAACAGTCGAGCAAGGTAAGAAAAACACGTTTCTTCACGCTTCTTAGGTGCCTCACTCTAGTATTTTTAATAAATAAAATATATAATAAAACGATAAAACCCTAAAATAGGTCTCAAAAGATGTTTTTGGCATTAAATGAACTGCATTTATGCATTATCGTTGGATGCATTTATCGTTGAAATTGAGAGGAAAAATGGTTATTGATTATTTTGGAGTAAAAACTGTACAACAGCATACAATAGAAAACATGAGGGTGGATAAACTTTTTTTTTTGCGTGCTTTTCTTGCCTTGCTCGACTGTTTTCGTAATATCTTTGTTTCTAGGAGGTATTTTTGGAAAATATAAAAAGCATAGTAAAGAAGAATAAAAAAAAACAAAGCTATTGATATGTGATACACATTTTTGGGCTGAGGGTTGCTATGAAAAATGAGCCAAATTCTATGTTTCTTAGGAGGGGGCAAAAAAATGCATAATAACTCCTTTCCGCCCCCCTTACCCCTTGATTGTTATGTTTTTGGTGCATACTTGGAACTTTTTTTTTTTAAATTAATAATGTAAAACTCGTTCTTTTGGCTAAATTGTAAATAGCCTAACCTTTTCAACTGCAAAATTCTGCCAAAATTCGAAAAATCGAAAAACTCAAAGAGGCTACCTGGATAAAGTTGTAGTCTATCGAAAGAATATTGATATATATTTTTCTGATGACCCGTGTGAAGACGCGACTACCCAAATTAGATGCCATGGATGAAGTTTGTTTTTAGTAAATCTTCCCCAAAATAGACCCAAATATTCTTGAAAAGTGGTAGTTTGTTTTGCCATCCATTTGAAAAAATAAAATTGAATGGTTACGCCACAAAAAATCGCCAAAAAAGGATCTTTTTTCTAGCCAAAAATTACCGAAGTCCCTCTCCCCCGCCCCTGGTAAATATCTATTAAAAAAAACCCTGAAACTACGCAATTAGAGAAGAAATCCTGGAGTAGTTAACCTACTGCCTGTAGGCCACTGCGTTACCTACCTCCGGTACCATGATGATGCCGGCCTTGTGCGGGAAGATCAGATCGTGCGGTGTGGTGAAGTTGGTGGCGGTGATCGAGCAGCTCTGCACCGACATACCACCCTTGGTGTCCTTCACCGACACCTGGAAGTCGTAGTAGCGGCCCGGTTCCAGCCGCCGCGTCAGTATCACGTTCGCCTGGCAGATCGAGTTGAACTTGGTGCAGGGCAGCGTCTCGATCTGGACGGTTGATGAGGCCGCATCCCCTGTTTTCCGTGCGTGAAGAGGGAGAAACCGGACGACGGGGTTAGACGTGAACGTGCAAGGGTTGCTCCATGTGCCAACGAAAACACGCCGACTACACTTACCGACTAGCTCGAACTGGAGCGGATATTCGAACTCGTCGTCGGTGGCCCGCAACCGGTAGATGACGGAGCCGACGGTGGCATCGGTTGGTACGAGGACGAGCCGCATGCTGGTCGAAGGATCGAACTTTGGATCAAGCCCGGCCACCGATCGGGCACCGATGGTGAGCAGGGTTAGGGTGGCGAACAGTAGCACCAGTAGCAGCGGTGGCGGCGGCGGCGGCGGCGGCGGCGGCGGCGGCGGCAGGGGCTGTTGCTGTTGCGTCCTAGCGCACCACGTTCGCGCCGGTGGCTTCTCTGCACCCCGGTAGGACGTCATTTCCTGGCTGCGGAAAGGGGAAGAGAAGATGAAGTAAAGGGTCAGTGGTCACAGTGGTCAAAGATGTTAGCGAGGCAGCGAGGTTTTTATTTTATTAACATTACGTTGAGTACAGCATGAACTATTTGTGAAGAAATGAAAAATATTTGATTTTCGAGGAGTCATTACATCAGAAGAAGAAAAAAAAAAAGCTTGCAAAAAGGATTATGCAGCACGCTCTCAGCTTCAATTGCTTATGGCTGAAAATGGATATTAAGGTTCTTAAAAACAACGAGAAAGTATTCATAAATGCGAAAGCCGTAGGCAGCAACGCTATCAAGATCAGAACGAATCGGATCAGTAACAGGATCGTAAACGTGAACCTAATGCGAATCCTCCCCGTTGCTCAATTACTACTGTGTCCACTAAATAAGGGGATTCGGTACTCAATATGCTCGTGCAAACCATTGTTTTTAATTTTCGTATTTTTTGTAGGTTGTCAGTACTATGATTGATAGCCATATGACAGGCTTCAAGTCAAAATAATGATTAGTATTTGAGATATGATTTTTTTTTGTGAGCTACTCATAGTGCATTCTTCGTTTTCGCTTTGACGATTATTTTGCAGCAAAGAGTTTGCTTAAAGTTTGGTTTGCGGATAGGTAAAGAATGAGGCAGAAAGCCTTTGGTGACTACGCTTAATTAAATAAAAATGTGTACACATCGTCAAAAGACTTCCAGGATGGTCCACGAACGTGTTGAAGACGACAAACGTCCTAGGTGACCATCGACGCCAATCGATAAACAAATCCCCAACAAATCAAACGATCTGGTAATGGAAATCCAACGATTAACAACTAGAAACCTTGCTGATGACGTTGGCATATTCAGATAATTCGTCAATTACATTTAGAAAAATGTGTTGGGCCTCAAACGCGTCAGAACTCGGCTGGGTAACGTTGGTAGCAGCGACACTGGCAATGGTTCTCCGTGACATTTTCATCAAAAACTCAACTTATATCGTTCCACAACCACCGTATTATGCTGATTAACCACTATGTCACTTCTGGCTATTGAAAAAGCTAAAAAAAAACCCGCTTCGGGGACACCGTTTTGAAACGAGAGAACAGATTCAAGCGGATGCGAAGAAGGAACTGAAGGGCATCCCTAAAGTCGATTTTTTCATTTGTTTCCAAAACTGGAAAATCCGTAGTCACAAGTGCATTGCATCGGGGAGGGATTACTTTGAAGGTGACGAAATTGATTAAGAGGTATAAAACAGGACTTTCGAAATAAATCAAAAATCCCCTTATTTAATGGCCAGAGTAGCACATCGTGTCGCATTCGTATATGATTCTACGATCCCCTACAATGAGATGTCGTGTGTTTTAATAGGAAAGGGCCGTGTGGCAACATATGCACTAAAAGGTACTTAAATTTTAAAGTGAATATACAAAGTAAATTGCCACCGTTAATCCACCCGCCGGAAAACAAAAGCTGTGGACTGTAAAAAGAAATTACAATAAAAAAAACCGCTTTCATTTTTATGATGCTACTAAAACCTATACATCCAACATTTTATACAGGGTGAGCTAAAAAAATCTGCAAAACAGTTAAAATGCCATATGTTTTTCATTTTTGCGTGGATTTTTTTGAGTAAAACAAAAACTGTCGGGAATTTGATACTCTTTTAGAATCACTTTAATTTTTTATCGCTATGTTACTTTTTGGATGAATTATGGTCTTTTCACCGTACAAGAAGCCTAACTTCCTTGGCCGCAAGTGATCGGATTCCAAACATGGTTTCTCTTCGATGAAATCCCCTGCATTATCCAGTAGATTGTGATATAAAAAATGATGGGGTTTAGTTGCCAGTGAAGTCAGCTGATGATTTACATCCTCCAGGGCTGGCCACCAGGACGCATAAGCTGGGTTTGATAATGGGTTTGAGATGTGATAACATGCCATTTTTTGCATATTTTTGTTCGATCGATCCGAGATAAAATCATCAGCCAAATCTATTAGAAGCTCCATTGTAGTCCTAGGAATGCAAACAATTCATGTGAAAGTCCCGGGAGATTGCAACAGGACTCTGTATCTTATTTAAAAGCAATAGCGCGACATGAGATTGGCGAAAACGGAACGATTCACAATGCATTTCCATGTTTCATTGGCTGTCAATCACAGCTATGAAAATAAAATGCGTAGGACTTCTCCGTTTGTGGTGTTTTATAGAGCAAGGTTAGACCTAAAAAATAACATAGTTTTGATCAGCTTGAGCAAACGCGTCTCCAAGAATGAGCCAAAAAGGCCACAAAGCACCTTGCGGGTAGCGAGCGATGCTTTCTTCTACGGTGTGTCTCAAGACCATAATTCATCCAAAAAGTAATATACCGGAAAAAAAACTAAACTGATTCTAAAACTTGAATGAAATTCCCGACACGTTTTGGTTTTACTCAATAAAATTCAATCAAAAATGAAAAAGATATGGCGTTTTAACTGTGTTGCAGTTTTTGTTTTACCTCACCCTGTACACAAAAGATGAAGAGTCGCCGGAGAACGAAGCTTGCTAGGAGAATTAGTAGAAAGTAAAACGATTGCAAATAACAAGCCAGCGTTGCAGCGTGACGCCTACGCACTGGACAGGGAAGACCTGAAGTGAAACACTGACGATATTGCATTTAAATCGACGATCGATATTGCGGACATTCGTTTAGATCGTCACGAAAATAATACCCGTTCGGGATGCTTAGAGGATAAACGCGATACTGATGTTTTAATTTTTGTGGCAACATTCAGCAGCCAGGGAAGGGAGGGTGCTCCAGGGAGGTTGATGGTTGAGAATCTGCTGCTTAGAGGCGTGTTGCTCTAGCTGAACGGGGACGCGTGAGTGAGGTGTGAGTTATGCAAAGGGTGGCAATCCATTAACCGGACTCGTGATAATTTGTTCTATCTCTCTCTCTCTCTCTCTCTCTCTCTCTCTCTCTCTCTCTCTCGCTCTCTTTGCAGTTTGAAGGAACTGCTTCGATCGCATGAAACATCTGGATCGCTGGGTCATGTGGATCATGAAGCTGTCAACTACCTCCTCCTCCTCCTCCTCCTCCTCCTCCTCCTCCTCCTCCTCCTTCTATTCTCGCTGCTGCGAATTCTCTCTCTCTTTGTCTGTCTTGTACTCTTGGCTGAGGATCACCTTCCGTGAAGGGCTTATAGTGTCTTAACCCTACCCCCGCTGCGCCCCGTTGCCGGTCGCATTGTCGCCGGCTGGGACCTCTCCTCCTTTATCCTCCCTTCCCCTAAACAAAAAAAAAAAAACAAAAAACAACCCTCGATCCCTCTCCCCGAACCAGCGATCACGCAGTCAGTCCCGTTCCAATCGAATTTGTCACCGCGGGCCCCGCGTTTTTACCTTCAACTTCCCCGAGGCTAGTGGACCGCCCACCACCCCCCCCCCCCACCCGCCATCACTTACTGTCCCGTCTCCTCCGCAGAACAGAGAAGTCTCACGCAAGCGCGGCCCTTCAGATCGCTTCGTTCACTCGTTGCTATCTTATCTGATCGCCGAGGCAACCAGAATGCCCCGCGGTGGTCTCGCCGGTTCGCGGACGACAAAGACCGCAGCGCCTAACGGTGGCTGCTGCTGCTGCTGCTGTTGGCTTAGCTACTCGCCCCGTGTGTTGGAGGTGTTGAGGTGGTATGAGCCGCCGGTTTCGACGGTTCTGCGGGGCGACGCGAGCTACGCGAAAAGAAGTTTGTGCCGAGCCGAAACCGAGGCCGAATGGGGAGGGGGGGGGGGGGGGGAGAGAACGAGACAGGCCTGTAAATTCCAATCCAATCCGTGCACTCCGGTCACTATGGCGCCCTCTAGCGGTGTTGATGTCGCTGCAGCCGCCGCCGCCGCAACAGAAGGGCGTGACGGGCGCTCTGTTTGGAATACCGGAAATGGGACACACAAGGAAGAGAGAGAGGGCGCGCGCGCTCGCGAGAGAGAGCCGGAATCGCATAAATGATGAATCGATGATGTCTGGCTAATTAATTGGATGGAGTCGTTCAACCAGCCCTCCCTGGGCGGCCGGGCGGTTGTCTGGGTAAGCAATTAATTAGGAGCCGAGTTCGTCCCCGATCTGGGATCCAGATCCTTGCGGTGTGTTTTGGCCGATTCGTGGCGGGTATTCGTGATCTTGTGATCGGGCGCAGCGACTCCACCGCCTTCAGGGTAATCTATGACCAGCCAGCTGCCTCTGAAAGGGGAGGCCTGCGGGCGCTCCCTTGGGCGCTTTGTAGCACAGTTCCGCAATCGATCGATCGTTCGGTATTTGTGTTTGTGTGTGAGAGGGAAAAAAAAAAGAGAGAGAGAGAGAGAGAGAGAGAGAGAGAGAGACCGGAGAACGGAGACTAACGGACTGGGCGTCGTGCAGCAGCAGCAGCAGCAGCAGCAACAGGGCGAAGAGGTCGAGGTCAAACCGGTTTTCCGTTCCCATCGACGGCCTGGGCGACCGACCGCGACACCCTCTTAACTCCCCCCCCCTCCCCCCCCAAATCCACCCTCCACCCTCCCCCGTGATATGCTTTCTTCCCCCTTTTTTTTCCATTCCGGCGATATCGGCCATCGGCGTCGGCGGAGTTGGAGTTGGTCCCCCCGGGGGAACACACAGTGGTCGGCATGAGTAAAAGCCCACCTCTATGGTCCACCACATTTTCGCCTTTGAATTCGTCATTTTCGGTGGCAAAGCCCTTGTAATTTTTTGCTAGAAGCTCTAACTTTCCTCTTTCCAAATCACTTGATTTGAGCTGGATAGGTTTGATGGTTTCTTTTTGAAAATTCTTCAAGTGCGAGATGGTTGATTATGATTGTGACAAAAGCAAAAGCCCACCTCTATAGTCCACCATATTTTCCCCTGTAAAATCGACATTTTCGGCCACAAAGGCCCCGTGATTTTTTTGCTAGAGGCTCTAACATTCCTCTTTCCAAATCACTTGCTTTGAGCTGGATAGGTGTGATGGTCTCTTTTTGAAAATTCTTTAAGTGCGAGATGGTCGATCACGAATGTGACAAAAGCAAAAGCCCACCTGCAAGGAAACATGTTTAACAATTCGTATTGGGCCACTCATACCCCGGATTTTCATTTGTAACTATTTTGACATGGCTTTCACATGGTTTCAGTTATGTTGGGTATTATTCTCATTGTATTGCCTCGTAAAATTATAGTTATTAATACAAACATCGTTCATAACGGGAATTTAAATTAAAATTCTCGTCAATTCTCAACCTGAGCTTTGAGAAGGTGATTCTAGACGATTAATACGACGAGGATGTAAATAAGAGCTTATGGTTTTAGCGATACGTTGAAAATCGTTTTCCTACAGCTCAACAAAATTGCTTCCTCGCGTGCCCATACGCTGATTGAATAAATCAATGAATCCTTTCTGGTGTCAACATAAATTTCGTAGGCCCCAGTACTGTTGTGTTCGCTGATTTAACATTCTAATTTAACGGAAAAACTGCTCCATACCATCGCTTTGCGTCCGGTAACTGACGGTTCACCAAACTCTCCATCGACATATTGTATTAAATGCCTTAATTGTTGTTTCGATAAACAATAAACTACTTCTTCAGCCTTTCTTGAAGTTTGATAACACATTTCCGGGTGACATTAAAACGATTCAGCTCAATTGGGGATGATAAACGGAAGCGTTTTTAGCATATCCACTCCTGCACTCATGTTGTGCTGATCTTCTGTGGCACAGTTCGCTCTCAAAAATAAGACAGCGAAATCAGGATTCTATGATTGAATAGATCATTAGTTTTGATGATTTCTTATCTCTGGAAAGATTGTTTTTTCCTATTTTCCAATCATCCGTTTTCCGAGGGCGCCCGAGTTTGAAAACTGAAAGCTTCTAACCTAGAACATGATTGGTGATTAATTAAGATGTCATTTAGTTGCCCTCTTATTGATAATAACTATTCTGCTAATTTCTGTTGCAGTACTTGGTCCAAACAATGACGAACAAGCAGTTTTCTGATCAGCACACAGTCTTCTGTCCTTCGATACACCCATTCCACGTGCAACAACCCGCGCGGAATCGATTTTCCACGGGAGATGCTAGGATAAGTGGATTTAACATGTGTAAACAATGATGGAGGACACGTAAAATATTAAAACAGACGTAAATAAAAGCTGTATCAACGATACAGTAACCACAGGGCTCTGTCGGGGTTTAATAATATTTATTGCAAAATGGGCTTTTATTTTTGTCACAATCATAATCAACCATCTCGCACATAAAGAATTTTCAAAAAGAGACTATCGAACCTATCAAGCTCAAAGCAAGTGATTTGGAAAAGGAGGAAAGTTAGAGCCTCTAGCCAAAAAAATTACAAAGCCTTATGCCACCGAAAATGACGAATTCAAAGGCGAAAATGTGGTGGACCATAGAGGTGGGCTTTTACTTATGTCGACCACTGTATCTGTACGGGTGGCCAACGTCAACGGCCAACGACATGATCCCCGGGGCCCCGGGGCAGAGGGGCTTTCGATGGGTAATGCGGGGGTGCCGGGTTCACACTACTGTTCACATGATAGCGAAGGGAGCGGAGTTGAAATGCTGGCTGCTATAAGGGAAGAAGGGGATGGGAGAGGCAACCTTTGGCCCTGCATTGGGCTGCCCTTCCGAGCCCAACTGACAGCTCACCACCTACCATCGCCTACCACCCTCCCCCCCCCTCCCGTCCCCTTTTTTCCTCTAGAAAACGGACGGATTGCAGCATGGTGCAAGGTCATTTATCGCTCCTGGAACACACAGCAGAGCGAGTGGAATGAGGGGCATCCTTCCTGGTGACGTTAAGTGACGAATCCGAACCCGAGTGACGCACCACTGGCAACGCGATAGAACGATCGGTTCGTCCGTTTCTTTTCCATCAATCAGTAGGAACCATTGGAATCGAACCTTTTGGGACCGACAATCCGTATCCGGTGTACCGTTAAGAATGTCGACGGCACCAGTGTTCTCTCTTTCTCTCTCTCTCTCTCTCTCTCTCTCTCTCTCTCTCTCTTACGCTTCTATCTCTGCGTAGCGCTCGATACGATCGGCGCCTTATCCGTCGGTGGAATCGCGAGAATCGCGGCCGAGGACGAGGCTCGCGTCGGTCGTGTGGCAACTCCTCCTTCTTTCCCCCGCAACCCCGCTCCTCATCCCCCACTGGTTGACGTCATCGAACGATACAGGCACGACGCGAAGTCCACGCTACCGCCACTTTCCACGCTTTTCCCTCCCGGAGCCTGGACCCCCGGGGAAGGGAAGACCTCCCCATCAGGAGGCTCTCTCTCTCTCTCTCTCTCTCTCTCTCTCTCTCTCTCTCTCTCACACTGTTTCTCTAATCCCGTCTATTCAAATTTCGCCTCGATGCACGATGTGTACAGGGTGTACCATAAAAAAAATGAGAATGTTTTCGATTGCTCTGTTTTGGACTTTCTTCTAACACCAGTATGGCAGTATGGGGTATTGACGTATTCGTGAGACTCATATCTATCAAATGATGTATAAAAAATACTCGTGCAAAAGATGTTTGTTCGGAAAAATGTACTCAAAGGCGACAGGTGTCGAGTTTGCTTCGCGCGCAAGAAAAATCTCATAATAATAAAAGCGGTTCTCGGATTTAATCTTGGCATTGTTTACAGGACTTAAACGTTCTATTCATAAAGGACCAAGGTCAAAGAAAAACGGAAGCGTTCGACAACGATCTGAGCGCACTGAAAAAGTGTTAAGATCGGCGAGAGCAAAAGTTAAGTGAAATCCAGTGCAATCCATGCGCAAGCTTGCAATAGAGAGGAATATCTCAAGATCCTCCATGAATCGGTTGGCGAAATATGACCTAAAAGCAACCTCTAGAGCTGAGGTGAGGCGTAATTTAATAGTTGGAAGGATAAAACATCTTGCGATATGATGCGTTCGATGCATATGTTGGCAGTTTTAAAAACGAAGAAACTGGTCGTCGTGTTTTCTGATGAAACACTTTATCACGATTGATCCAGCAACGAATTCCCGCACGAATAAGTTCATATCGCCCCCTTCTAAAGACTAAGAATGTTTCAGAGAACATAAAATTCAAGTCCACTCTCAAGATCCCCGCTGGAATAATGATGTTGGGAGCAAAATTGTCTCTAATGGTTTCAAAAAATGCCTCCAGTTTTCATAAAATCCCATATTAAAATGAATATTGATAAACGTGCGGCTCGTCCGTCCTCATATATGTTTAAAAAAAATGAATATTGATGTTTATATCACTTCTTCCAAGGAACACATTTTACCATCGATTAAAGCAAACTTAGACACTCCAGAAAATGTTGAGTTTCAGCAAGATGAAGGCCCCTGCCATACGTCTAAATGGTCTCAAATATGGTTAAAGAAGAATATGAATTTTTGTGTCGAAAAATTTATGCCCTCTAGTTTCTAAATTAAACCGGATGGGCTATTTAATATGTTCACGCATTCGTAGCCGCTTGGAGAAATTCATTGCGAAAGCAGGCCGACAACTCCACTAATTCTGTTCGTTTTTGATAAACAATGAAACATTGAGTCATTCTAGATGTTTTAAAACAGTAGAAAACCTACAAAAATTGGCTTTAAACTTCGATAAAGGATTTTCTCATTTTTTTTGTTTATGGTACACCCTGTGTGTGTGCTGGGGATGGGGGGATGATGGGGTGGCTGGTCGGGGCGTGACTGATTGAACTTTGTATTGAAGCAACCCCCGTTCCACACCCACCCTCTCAACACTTACGCCGACATCCAAATGGCTTCGTTTTTGCCGATTCAAGAAGAGAGAGAGAGAGAGACAGAGAGAGAGAGAGAGAGAGAGAGAGCGGAAAGAGAGGGGAAAAGAGAAAGAGTAATTCGTGGAATGGTGCTCGGTCCCACCCCACAGTCGGTGGTGACCTTAGCGACCGGATATGGTCACCAATTTGGAGTCGCTATCTCTCTCTCTCTCTCTCTCTCTCCTCTCTCTCTCTCTCTCTCTCTCTTTTACTGTTCGGATGCTGCTTAATTATGATGCAATAATGATGATGCCCAGGGCATGCTCAGACCACCAAACCGCGGGCAAACCACCACGTATAACGTAACGAGCTATTGTTCTTCGGTCGATCAGCATGGCTCATCCATCCGCCATCGATGTAACCCCAAAGGGAGAGAAAGGGGAAGAGAGAGAGAGAGAGAGAAAAAGAGAACGAGAGCTCGGACCTAGGCCTGCTCGTGCGGTCCCCAGGGGAGCTTACTCGGCGCACGCGGAGAAGAATCGCAGCAGATTAGAATCTTAGCAAAGAATCTGGCGTCCACGGGAGCCACAGTGCGGAGTGCGCTGAAGGGCAAAGGCCACAATCAATCGATCAGACCCACTCGGCCGAACGGCGCAGGCCCCATAGGATGGGGTACTGGCTACTGGTCTGCCGCTTACATTTTATTCAAATGATGGTCATGTAGTGAGCAGCAGCAATCTTCCCCACGAAAGCCACCGAAAAGCGACAGCGACAACCGAACCGTTAGCCGCTTCCTCCAGGATGGTAAGGTGGGTGGGGGCGGTGGTCGGCGTGGCTTTCATTAAAATAATTGGCCCCCGGGAAAGCACCCCCCCCCCCCCCCCGGGGATGGCCTCTAGCCCTGTTCATGATGCCATGATGATCCTTCTGCGATCCTCGTGACCTTCGTCGTTGTTGGGGCCATCAACATCGTCGTAACGCCCTCCCCGGGCGGAAAGGGTACTGACGTTATCAGTATCCACCCTCATCACCCTGCGTGCTACGTTTTTCTGTCCTCTTCCATCGTCAGCTCCGCCCGACGGATGGCGTGGGTGGACGCACGCACGCAGCAGCAGCAGCAGCAAACCGGGCTCGCAACATTCCCGCGGCAGCGTAGGTTTCGTCGCTGTGCCCGTCGTTGAAGTCTTTCGTTTTCGATTCCTTCCCTTCGCTCAAATCAATGCCAAGCGCTGATGCTCGTTCGTTGTCACCAATATCCACACACACTGGATTAAGAAAAAACAAAACACAAAAAACAAAAAACAAAAACAAAAGACACCACATTCCAAGGGGAGCGTAAGTTGGGTTGGGCGGGGGGTTGTGGTGGTTTTTTGTTTTTTGTTTCGTTTTGGGTAACATTGGGAGCTTGCACTCGAGCGGATTTGGCGTTGTTGTTGTTGTGGTTGTTGTTTGTGTCGGTGGAGATGTATGTAGAGGTACGGTCACAAATTCCTCTCCGTGATCTTATCAACCCCCCCCTCCCCCCCCCCCTCCCCCTCCCCAAGTCAAATGTCCTAATGACCTTTCCTAGTGCGGGGGCGCGTCGGTCGGTCGCGTTAATCGACTTTCGTCTCGACTTCCCCGCCGGTTGCCAGATTTTGGGCAAGCTAATAGTGGCGGGCTAGTGACAGGTTTTGGGTATATGAGTGTGAGATATGTTATGGACATGTTTACAAATATTAATTTCCCTTATGTAATTCTTTTAAAAATGTATATACAGGGTACGCCATCAGGTGCATACCTATTTTAATGTTCAATAACTCTGTAATAATAATAAAAACTGCAACCAAACTTCAAACTGTTTCCATTTCTAAACCGCTCGTCCGACAGCTGGCAGATATTTTCGGGGGTCTGCAGTGTTCCAGCTCATCATTTTGCTTTACAAGCGGATAGCAGTTTTTTTTGTTGGATTTTTTCAGAAAAAAAGAAATGGTGTCGCCCGCCCGCCCGCCCGCCCGCCCTGAAAGTTGGCCGCAAAAAAAAACTGCATCATGTGCATGTGCCGGACTTATACGGATGTACAGAAATGAATTACAGCTCGAATCGCTAGTCCAACACTTCATATATGAGGCCTTTTGTTTAAGGAGGGGGCTTCGGTATTTAAATTTGTTTTAACACATGTTTCTAACATTTTTTCCAGGAATGCTGATCCTTTCAAGAGTATTGTGTAAAAGTTTTGGATCAATCGAGGAAAAACTGACAAAGATACAGATTTTTGCAAATCCGCGTCTCATATATGGCTCCATGCAGAGCTCGCTACTTTGAAGAGCGTTTCCCGAAAACCAACGCGTTTTCAAAGTCGGTACACATAACCTCTACACTCTTTGTCAGGTAGTCCCGTCGAGATTTCATGAAAATTGTTTATACTTTTTTCTAAACAAATCTGTAAAGTTCGTTTTTTTCTGGCAAAATCGCAAAAAGCATCACTTTTTCAACTTCAAAAATCTGCCAAAAATCGAAAAATAGGAAATTCTACAAAAACTCTCCGGGGCTACCTAGACAAACCTATAATCTTTCAAACGAGTATTGGTTTTTTATTTATCTGATGACCCATCATGCTGCTACGATGGGCACCGGGAAAAGTGCATTATCGCAGACGCACCTTCGGAAATTTGATGTCATGGATGAAGTTTTTATCAAATCTTCTCCAAAATAGAACTAAGTATTGTTCAAAAATGGTAGTTTAATATGCAATTCACTTGAAAAACTAAAGCTGAATGGTTGCGTCACAAAAAATCGCTAAAGTTGAGTTCTGGTTTTGACCAGAAATTACCAAAGCCCCTCCCTTAAAGGCCTTTCAAATTCTTTTCCAATTCGGCATGGCTGCATACCTTATGAAAAAGAAAAACTAAAAATAAGACTCCATTAGAACCGATATTCCGAACTTGATTCTCCCCGATGATAAACCATTCGTTGACCAAAAGGCTAACAGAACGAAAAGCACTCGAAACTGATTTGCAAAATTTTTGTCCCGACATTTTGTTGGTTTCACTCACTGCTGTACATAAATCAACATCAATACATGTATGTATGTGTGTGGATGCGTTGTGTGTTTGTGTGTTGCTGGCGAACGGAGCCACCCACGCGCGGGCGAGCTGCTGGCAAAAAGGCGACCTTCACCGGTCGGACTTTTGGCCGCAGTCGTCGTCGTCGTTGTCGTCCGAAGTGTCTGTGAGCTGTGAGGTGAGTAGGTTGTGTGGCCCGGCCCGGTCGACGCCACCGTGTCCCCAAGGCCAAGGAGGCGAGAGCGAGCGTCGCAAGCGCAAAATGGAGCGATTGATGGACTTCGCAGCGCTCAGCATCGCTGATGGGGTCGTTGCAGTCACCGAGTTCAGTTTCTCAAAAAACAACAAAAAAAAAAAACAGGAAAAAAAAACAGAAACCGAAGCAGCAACGCTCACGTGCGGTGTTGTTGTTGTTCAGCTGCTGCTGCTGCTGGCGAGCGTTATACTTTGTTGTCCAGCAACCTCTTCCTACCCTGCCACGGCTGTTTGCCGTTTGCGGCTCCGCGGTGTCGCGTTAGATTAATTGACAGTCGCGCGCCAGCTGTGGTGCTGGTGCCGTCAATCACCGCCGTGTATTTGCACACCCCTTACCCCAACATCCCCCCCAAAAACCAACCCCCATAAGACACAATGCCAGCTGTGTACATGCCCGGTGGAGCACTGCGTGCGTGATCTAGGGGGGGGGGTCCCGCTATATAGGGCGCATCCCAGTCCATCAGAGCACCAACAGAGAGCAGCGTGAGAGGTCTGAAGGATAGAAGGTGCACTCAACCCCATTCATCCCCCCTTTCCTGTGAGGCGGAAAAGAGAGAGAGAGAGAGAGAGGAAGCAAGCAATCCAAAATGAAAGTTTACGCAGGTAAAGAAGCAGGATTCGTAATCACCACAAGCACCCTTTTTGCAATTATTCTCTCTCTCTCTCTCTCTCTCTCTCTCTCTCTCTCTCTCTCTCTCTCTGATAAATTCCACGGCCAGGACTCCGGAAGCTGATGGCCTTGGTGCTACTGGTGCTACTGGTGGTGCTGGTGTGCTGCGGCAAAGAAGGTGAGGCCCATCCGGGCAAGAACGCCCAATCGCTGTCGTCGGCCAAGAAGGCGTCGTCGGCGGCGAAGAAGGCGAACGCACCGCACCACTCGCTGGGTGGGGGCGCAAGGACGGCGCTCGGGGCCGGCGGTGTCGCCGGCGGTATCGCGTCCTCCCTCTTCTAGACACCACACCACACCCCCCCCCCCCCCCCCTGCTCTAGCTCCTGTATCCAGCAAATACATCCAGCCATCCCGAGCAGCATAGCAATGCCGGTGTGTCCGAGTGACGTTTTTACTGTCTGTGTGGGGGGATGGGGGGGGGGGGGGGGGGTGGGGGTGCCCAGGGGGATGTGCAGCTGCGGGGGATGCTGGGGTGCGGGTGTACGGGCGATCGCCACCGAAATTTCCATTGAATGCACGATCCGCGATGCGGATGGGGATGCTACCCCTTCGGAGGCCAACCCTTCAAGGGAGGGGGGGCGATATTGCGGGGGCGGATGGGGATGAGGGGGAGGGGGTTAGCGATTAACGATCTACAATTTACATACGAGGGCGCACAGGGCGCATTATGCGCTCCCCCCCCCCGGAGGTGGCGTGTCCGTAGTGGGCGTCGGTAGTGCTGCTCCTAAGGGTTGGTCCACCCCCGGGCAAAACCGGTAGCCGAGAGCGAGAGAGAGAGAAAGAGAGAGAGAGCGAACGGGGTCGTTCCCAAAGGGTCCCGTCGAAACAGCAGCAGTCTCTAACCCTTCCTCTTTGGTTTAGCTACCCCCCAGGCACCCTTCCCACTCCCCCTTTTTTTTTAACCCTCCTCAACAACCAAGCTGTGGAGCTCGATCGGGGATCGTTCGCGGGGTGTTGCGTCACATTTGCGTGGTGCAAAAGGAAGGGAAAGCATTGGCACCCGGCGGTGCCACCACACACATACACAAACGGGTGCCAGGGGAGGGGGGGGGGTGCTTTACAGTTTTCCTTGCTCTGCCAGCGCGCCAGCGCGCCAGGGCCCCGGGCCAGGCACTCAAAGTCCAAAGACCCTTTCGACCAACGGCAAACTTCTGGTCCCCACATGCCACCCCCCCCCCCCTTCCTCCTCCTCTCCCCGTTAATCTTGTTCGCTTTCTCACACACATACACACACACACACACTGACATGCCAGGCATGTCTCCTTGGTGTGGCGCAGTGATCCATTTGCGAGCTGAAAGAAAGAAAGAGGGAAAGAGAGAGAGAGAGAGAGAGAGAGAGAGAGAGAGAGAGAGAGAGAGAGACTGACCCCCTCTCGATGGCTGACATTTGAAATATGGACAAGACGAGACGCGGGCCACCGGTGGGGTAAGAAACGGTAGGGTGTGGACGCGCGGTGACGCCATTTTGAAAGGCACCCCTTTCCCACCCCGATGTGTGTGTGTCGCAATCGTAATCTGATTTCGTTGTAAATTTGAATGATACGACGCGTTGCCCCCCACCCCGTTGGTCAGGCAGGTGGAGGGTGGGGGGGGTTATGCTCGGCTACCTTACATGCCATTGCATACGCCACGCGGGAAAGGTCGCGCGGGCGCGCGTCCTGCGCAGCCTCAGCAGCTGAGCACTTTGGCAGCTCATTAGCCAGTGCACGTGCGACTGTATGTGTGCCTGTGTGTCGCGCGCGGCGCCATCAGCAGGGATGCAGTCGATCGAGCCGAGGACGATCGAGGACGAAGCGCAGTGGCGCGGGAGTAGACTAACCCTCCCCGGGGGGGGGGGGGGGGTAATACCCATACAGGGGTAGCTTGATGGCTGAAGGGCGTTAATAACCCGCGAGGGGAACGCAGAGCCTGACCGCAGCGATTTGCTTTGCATAACTGTCCGGCGCCAGCGATTAAAAGGGCGCCAGGCCGGTAACATTATGTATGATGCTTTCTGTCTCTCTTTGTCTCTCTCTCTCTCTCTCTCTCTCGCTCTCTGTTTTTTTTTTCATTGTTTCCTCTTTTTATAGTTTTTCTTTGATAATTTTGCAAACGATTTTAATCAACTTTCTAGGAGTTTTCATTTGTTGTTCGTTGAGGCTCACATACCGGGTGTACCAATATGAAATGAGCTTCTACGCATTCATGTGTCAAGCGTGAATGTTTGGTGTAAGCGAATCATAACTAATTTTTTTTATTTGTCGTTTGGACATCTGTTAATCATACCTCATACCCAGAAAATCATTTAACAAGACAGATCCTATTTGGCATCGTGTTAAAAATGACCACTTTTTGTTCCAAAAATTGACGAAATGCTGGCAGCATTAATCTTTTGCTTCCATTTGAAGAAAACTGAAACTCCGGATTCGCATCCGAATGCTTGGGAAAAAAATCAGAATCACATTGAATAATGAAAAAAAAAAATCATGGGTTAGTGCTGAGCAACGAACAACATCAAGGTGCAAGCTCAGACCGCTTTGGAAAGAAGAAACAGGAGTTGCTATACCCCCCCCCCCCCCCGCTGTATTTACTAGACTTGGATCTTTCCGAATATTATTTATTTTCATCCATTGCTCACGCGTTAGCCAAGCAGCCCTGCAAGTCCTACAAAGAAGTGAACATTTACATGGTCTGTCGCAAAGTAAACAGGACTTTTCGCATAGGGAAGTTTCTGGTAGTGTTACCTTAATGTATGTTATTTTGCATTTGAAAGGTGCATTTTTGAGGAACAGTTTCAGTCCAAATTTCATGACATTTGGTTGACTGGAAATTAAGTTATGGCGCCTAGAGTGACAGTTTGTGTTTGTGGGTGGTCGCTAGAAGCTTGCTGAACGGGCCTGAAAATGTCAGCATAGCGGTTTTCCTTTCAGCCACCAATGAAGTTTACCGAATACTCAAAAGCCCTAGGGTACCAGATCAAGTGAGTACGGGGCAGGATTGTTTGATAAAATACAGTTTTTGGTAAAAAAAAAAAAAAAAAAACAGTGCTAAGTGTTCATGGTGACACCGCATTATGGGCGCAACAAGCGTCAACTCCCTGCTTCACGATATTCTTGCAGAATTCGACTTGATTTCGAATTGATATATTTTTCATTTAAGAAAATCCCACGCTCGTTCGATGCTTCCTGGCGTAATCACGAATTTGGCTAAGCCCGGCGTGAAGGTTGTCGTCGAGGTCTGCACGACCGGTTTGGAAACGCGCACTACTACTCATAAACTTTACCACTGGATAGACAATCATCACCAACAAACTTATTGCATCAATTAGGTAAACGGTTTATTGAGTTTAAAAGCTAAACGTGATATTGGTGATTTTTTTTTGTTTTATCATTTTTTTTACCGACCACCCAAAACATACTGTCACTTTAATTCAATAACTTTGCTTCCAGTGGACCAAATGGCTTGCAATTTTGATTGAAAGTGCCTAAAAGATGCACCTTTCAAACAAAAATACCCACATTAAGATAGCACTACCAGAAAATTTCCTATGCAAAAAGTCCTGCTTACTTTGCGACAGACCATGTAGGTCTCGGACTGGTTTTGGTCACGAGATCAACAATTTTTTTGGCTACCTCGCCACAAACTACCTGAAAGTTAGATGAAAGGTGTCTCCAACAATGGACAGTGCTTTGAATCAGATATGATTTAACTTTTCCATTAAAAAAAAAAAAAACTGCGTTCATGCTCACCCAAAATGGTTCATTTCATACTGGTACACCGCGTATCTGTTATCTGATCTGATTCGCGAGGGCACCCTAACAGACAGTAACGGATGCAATTGCGTAATGTGCAATCATTTTGAGCTCCTGCTCGGCAAGGTATACATCATAATCCCCCTGTCATCTCTCTCTCTCTCTCTCTCTCTCTCTCTCTCTCTCTCTCCCTCAAACCCTATCCCTAAATCATAAAACTGTTGGCTCATAAAACGGTACGAAACGAACGTCCAGACCTTGCACCCCAGTCGTCGTGTGCCTGGTGCGGTCTGGCCTGCTCTGCCCTAATTTGGCTTACGAATGTGAACGAGCCGTGGCACGGTCTTTACGCAATATCGTCTCCACACGCACCATGTCACACACTCGTATCCTTCAACTGTAAAACTCACTGCCACTGGGGGGGTGTTTCACCCCTTTCCCATCCCCAGTTGCTCAAAAGTGTTGCGTTCAGTGCAATCGCGAGACCGAGTGTTGCTGACCATTTGTGATTGCAGACGCAGAACGGGCTGGATCGCAAGCTCACCGCGCGATGCGATGCGATGCGATGCGATGCGATGCGATGCGATGCGATGCGATGCGATGCTATGCGCATCATAAAACGTCTCCACTCCACGCGGTGTGGAGCGCACAGGAAAACGCGTGACGCTAATTTATTCCAATTGGCTTCTACCAAAAACAGAGAAAGAAAATAAAAAAAAAACAACAACAACTCGCGAGCATCTTACGGGAGCACCCTCGCTGGCCCTGGGTGTGAGGAAGTGGGTGGGGGGATGGGGATTTTTTTTGTGAGCGGAAGGGGCGTGCTGGTGGCAGCTTATGGTAATATGGCGTCGGCGAATGGCGTGTGGGGCCATTGAACGTTTTGTGCGCCTCACCACCCCCTACCGTCCAGGCCTCGCTCGCCCAGGATTGATTGCTTCACACCTCATCAACCCCCCTCCCCTCCCACCGTGTCCGTCGCTTTTTACGCATTTTATTTGTTTATTTGCTCCGTGCTAGATAAAGAAAGAGAGAAAGAGAACGATAGCGAGAACACGAGAGGAAGGAGAAGAGAGAGAGAGAGAGAGAGAGAGAGAGAGAGCGAGAGGGCACGCGAATCCGACAAAGATCAGTGTCGCCGGAGGCTGGGGCCCGAAACGCCCACGCGTACGGAAGCGTACCGGGCAGCAGCAGATACCGCGAGTGGCCGCGGTTCTGGACGGCCTTGATCCGAACGTCCGAATGCCTTTGTGAGTGAGTGAGAGCGCCACGTGCCGCTGGGCGCGTGTGTGTCGCGAGCGTCGCCTTCATCGTCGAGCGAATTATCATAAATGGAAGCACTGGAACCGCGACCGGCCAGGGAGTTGGGGGGGGTGCGCTGGCGTATGCTTACGTAGTTTCACACCTTCCCCACCTCACACACACACTCCTCTCGACGGGCTCTGGTGTCAACCATTATGATGTGATTTCATCATTAATCATCACCCCACTTCAACTTCCCTGCGCGTGAATGTGGGGTCCCAAGGAGCATGATGATGATGAACTCGCTCACTATAGCCATTGCACAGAGGCCACTGTCGATGCGGATTCTCCAGGGGTTTCCGAAGAAGCAAAGCTGGCCTCCTGGGGGAAAATTTGTTTTTTTTTTTGAGGTAGAATCGTAAAAAGCACCACTTTTTCAACTGCATAAATTTGCCAAAAATCGAAACATTGGAAATTGAACAAAAACTCAACGGGGCTACCGGGATGAAGTGATAATCTAACACCAAAAAAATGCTGATTTGTATACCAGGTGTATGCATTATGGTGTATGTATTTGAAACCGACCTTTATGTTTTGCGAAAAAAAAAACGCTTATTCTTGGAAATCGGTGATAAAAATTATTCCCCAAAGTCAATGGCAATCGTTAGCTACACATTTCAACTATATCTTAGGCAATTTTTAGATGCCTTACTTAAAAAAAAAACACCAATCCGTACCATTTGTTTTTTCAAAACATATCCCTTCTTTCAATTTTTCGTAAAAAAGGAAGCACTGCTCGGCCACATTACCTGTCCCAGAGATGCAAATGAATGTTCATTTGATAGAATCAAGTCTGGTGATGTTAACCGCTAGTGGTACCAATTGTGGCTTTTACCGTGTCCTTGGCCGATATTCCCCGCAATTCGAAGCATTTTCATCGAGAAAAATAGGTCAATTTTGACGTTTTTTGATATTTTTGTTGATATTTTTTCACCAGTCTCGGTCAACATTGATTAATTGCTGCTTTTAATGATCATTAGTAACCGATTTGGAGAATAAGGCCTGCAATTTGATGTCTTCTAACAGCTTTTCGATGGTTGGTGGTTCTCTCATTAATATTACTACTTTTAAATTTTTTAAACCACACTTTGCACTGTGTTTCAGTGCCCACCGTAACCTTCAATTAAAATGTGATGCGATTCGGTCGCCGATTTTTTCAAATGGAGGCAAAAAACGAACGATGAATCCGTGAATCGCAGTTTTTAAAACCGGAACTTGCCATTTTAAAATGAAAATATTTGTTATTGTGTTGAATTAGAAAAATTGCAAACCGATTATGTTTAACGGATGCCTAATGAACAAAATAAAACACTAAGACTGGCTTTACAGCTCCATTTGGCGTAGATACGGGGTGGCAACGATAAAGCGACACACTTGTTCTAGTGCACCCTGTAGTGGCTATTACAGCTAAATGTCGGTGTTTTCTATTTGAAAGAGTGGTCTGTTTACTACGAAATTTGAGTTTTGTTTTCTAGAAAATTCAAATGGATTCAATTAGAGACTAAATTAAGATGCTACATCTTCCAAACCTAACTAACCATCAGATAAGAATCAAGATATCGCATCTCAATTTGTCGAGAATATTCGTGCACAGGACTATCAAACGATTCAAAGATAGTGGTACGGTTGTCCCTGAAACGTAAAACCGTGGGAAACATGGACTGTAAGCACTCCAGCGGTAACTAAGGCGGTCAAGGAGCGCATACGATGCAATCCGAAACACTCGGCAAGAAAAATGGTGCGTGATATGAAAATGAGGCATACCTGCTTGCAAAAATAAATAAAAAAAGCCCTCGGATACAGTCTTTTGAAGAAACAGAGGAATCACGAGTTATCCCGCAAAATTGTCGCCGATAGGGTTGCCAGATATGGAGAAAATGATTTTTGTTTCCAATAGGCCACCAGCACATAAAGAAAATTGATTGTGCAGACACGATGTGCGGAAAAGTTTGTCATGTTTTATAAGCTGATCGGAATGGCCCGCAGCGTCTCCAGATTAGCAGCCGCTGGACCTCAGCATATGGGAATACATGCTAGGAAAACTAGGCAATATAAATCATGCGAGTTTGGACTCTTTTAAAAATCATTTGGTGAAGATATGGGATAAAATGTCGAACGAAGTCGGGCGTGCAGCGTGTTAAGGTTCCCGAAAGTCACTTTGAGCCGTAATCAAAAACAAAGGCGAACGATTTGAATTGAACTAATTTAATAGTAAGTTTAGTGTTGTAACATGTTATTAAAACACGCAGCAGCGCGAAATAAAATCGATTCTTAATTCTGTGACATAGTTTAGGTGTATCACTTCGACGTTGCCACCCTGTATAGCTTCAGAATGGAAAAAAAATCGTTTTCATATGCGTACACCTGGTATTTCAGATTCAGCCACCACGTGGCTACGATGGGCACCGGAAAACAGTACCTTTCGAAAGGTACGTCTTTCTAAACTTGATGCCATTTAGGAAGTTTTAATCGAGTCTTTACCAAACTTCATCCAAACATGACTGAAAACTAGTAGTCCAATAATAAAATCACTCAGAAAAACTCCAATTTCAACTTCACAAAAACATCGAGAAAAAACGCGGGCCCGTGTTGTGGGCCCGAATTAACCTTAAAACAATTTCAACACCCAACAGGGTGGGGGGGGCAGGGTGCGGAGACGTGGAATGGGGTTTGAAGGGGATGTTTGCGCGAGGACACGGCCGTTTTCGCTGGCCGACATTCGCACCGCACCGATCGGCAGACAGAGCGATGTTCCACGTGGCTACGGATTGATGGTCAAACTGGAACACCGGAAACCAGCGGACCACCAGTTCCCCCAACCCCCCCCCCCCCCCGGCCAGCGCGAGTAACCTCCACCTCCCCTTTCCGGAACGGAATGCTTCCTTGCTGGCGTTCTGTTTTCCGTCCCTGACCCACTTCCCTGGCCCATTACTGGAACGGTGGTGTCCGGTGGTTCTTCATTATCCCCGTTTCGTGCACGTCACCGGAACCTGAGGGTGTTTACTCTCGCTCCGCCGTAGACCTGCCTAAACATAAAAAAAAAAAAAAACATAGACGACCATTTCTGCCTTTCAAAAATCCTTTTGCTCGCCCGATCGTCGTAAAGTGATCGTTAAGAGGGGCTCATCCACGAAAATCGTGCTAGCTACCCCATAGATTTGCCCCCCCCCCCTCCCCCCCCCCCTTGGTCGGTCCTAGCCGAGTGCCTAGACTGTTCACTAACGGGCCAGGGCCGCAGGACTCGGGCGCTTACTGTCCCCGTCCACGTGGTGAGTTGGGCAATGGGGCAATGCTTCGAATCATCATTTCGTTTTGTTTTTCTTCTGCCGTAGCCTGGCCTGGCATGATCCCCTTGCGTTAACCACGAGCCACGAGGAAGAGCCGCCAGGACAGTGGCCGGCCGGTCGCGAACGAAAATAAAGTGGAACGGAAATGGCTCCGGGGCAGGCAACCGTGGCCCGGGGGGGTGGGGGGGGGGGGGGGGGGGGGGAGGAGTGGTTTGAATGAGCGCACATAAAAATCGCACCCTCAAAAAATAAAAAAAAAAAACCGGGGACACCCGGTTGAGTGGCTGTTGGTCGGTTGAATTTGCATTTTAAAGGTTTTTAAAAAAAAAAAAAAAAATCAACCCCCGGGGGTGAGCTGACTTTTGGGGAGGGGGGACGCGAAGCTAGCAACATCCGGTGAGCGAACACTACGACACCGAAAATATACCACCGTTGCAACATAGTAATGTGCCCCGCGACCATCCCCTTTCGGTTGGCTTTCGACCTAGGGGTTGTTTTTTTTTTATTTTTTTTTTTTTAAGTTTTTTTTGTTTATTTTCATTCCCCAAAAATTGGCGCAGGGTGCCAAGGACATGGCGGCAGTGGCGGCGGGCGGCGGCGCCACTCTGGTATGTGATCTCTACGTTTTGGGGCGCCAGGTGTTGGAGAGCGCGAGCGCGAGCGCTCGCGACCAAGCCAAGATCGCGAATAATTAAGATTCGCGGGACGTGCCTCTGATCGAACGACGTTGAGCCTGGTTGCTGGAACTGATCAAGGGGCTGGGGGGGGGGGGGACTGTACTGCTCCCCTGTGACGGTGTGGTGTCGCCGCCGACGTGCATTTTTAACCCCTCATTTGAATAAATCAGCCGGAATAGCTTTAATCACCTGGCGCCATGTCATTTCAACGCGACGCCACCGCCGCCAACCTTGATCCATCACACATAAACACACAGAGACACACACGCTGCTGCTGCTGCTGCGCGTGTGTTGTGGTGGTTGGCGGGCTGCCGGGCGCCAAAGGCCAAGAGGCAGGCCACCGGCAGTGGGGCGCGCATAAGTGTCCCGGAGGAGGCATTAGCGTCATCGTTGTGTGTGGTTGTCGTAATTGGCCAACTCTTCAGCTGACATCTCTGGAGAATCTTAATCTCGCCGTCGAACCGCAGCCTACTTCACATTCTTCGCCTTCACCTTCTGCTCCCTTCACCTTCACCACCTCCTCCTCCTCCTCCTCCTCCTCCTCCTCCTCCTCCTCCTCCTCATCATCATCAGCTGCGTAATTGTGTTCGATTGTTTCAGGGTCAGCTAGTGAGCGGGCAGTTGCCAGTTGTGAGAGAGTAGGTGCTCGGAACAAGTACGCAAACCCCCTTTACTCGCGTACAAACCGCGACCAATCGGCCCCCAAATCGCCTCCAGCCTCATCCCCCCTTCCCTCCCTCCCTCCCTCCCTCCCACCACCTCACCAGGGTGCCTACCCCTTGATTGGTTGGCAAAATACATTAAAAAACCGCGCAAACTTGCAACAATAGCCGGCCAAAAGAGAGGCTTAGCGAGGGATGGGGGGTTAGAAATAGGGGTGGCAGCCCAATAATTCCTTCGCACCTTTTTTTTTCTCATTAAACAACCACCCCTCCCCCCCCCCTTGCCGTGTGGCTACCACACTGTGACACTTTGGTGGGAAACCCGCGTAAGGGTTGGTTTTTGGAGGGGTTTTCAGCGGGGGGGGGGGGTGCCAGGGCTGCTCAGCTGCAAGCCCCCTTAAGCCGATCAAAAAACCGGCAGACCGATCCCGCCATTCGTTCTGCCTCAATGTGTCCGGTTCGTGAGCCATACCACCCCCACACCCGCGATCGACATCCCCAACAGCCACCCCCCCCCGCTCCCCCCCCCCACATCGAATCAGCGGAGTGAAGGTCGAGCAAGGTCACCACCGGACGCGTTCACGCGGCGATTCGCGTGTTTATCTTAAAGCTTAACAGAACCTCCCACCCGGCCCCCCCCCCCTCACCCACCCGGCCACTAATTCACCCTCACCCTTTTCCTTTTTTGGCCGATGGAAGATGGAAGTAAAAAAAAAAAAAACCACTTAAACCGCCCCGGGGCCTGGCTCCCTTCTCGCTGCTCGACCGATCGATCGGTCGGTGATCTTTTTGAGTCGTTGTCAGCGCCGCAGGTGGGCCCGTCTGCTGTTGCTGCCTTTCCAGTGATAGATCAACCTCCCCCCCCCCCCCTCGCTCCACAATCTACCAGTTTCCAAGGGGCTAGCGTCTAAACGGCGAGTGCGGCGACGGTGGTGGGTTTCCGTTCTGCTCCTGCTGGTGTTCTGCTGGAATGGCGTTATCGTATCGTGCTCAGGAGCTAGTTGTTGTGGTTGGTATCGCAAATAATTTGATTCTGGGAGCGATCACTCGATCGGACGTTTAACGTGTTTTTTTTTTTTGTCCTTTCTTTCTGAGGCACTCTATCGATTTGAACCAACAAAACATGCATCCATAAAAACACTGGATTACCTTGCAACACGCAACGCGCTTGAGCGAAATTTGAGCTTGACTGACAGAAGAAAGACATAGTGAGATGCCGTACACGCCTGGCCTGTGTCAGAAAACAATTGGAATGCCATGAGGCCTACGGGAATCTGCTCGGATTTTTTTTTTTAAGTTAAAAGGGAAGCTTGTCGATTAAATAATGTGTGCCCGATTTTGCAACTCAGCGCGAGTCTCGCGAGTGAGTGTTTACAGTATAACAGCTCTCGATTGGCCCACACGGTGGTTTAACTTTTTGGGGAATACCAAGTCCGGCCAAGCTTTTTAAGAAAATATCGCCATTGCCAAACGCCAGCACATTGCTGCTGAATGGGAAGTGAATTTGTGAAACAGGTGGTACGGGAGTGTGGAAATGTGTTTTTGTTGTTGAACGTTCGTTGCGCAACATTTCCGTCACGGGTGGATTCGGTTAGCTCACTGCATATGCTTAAGGGTAGGGCTTCGGTAATTTCTTACCAAAAAAAAAGGGTCACTTTTGACGAGTTTTTGTGAAGTAACCATTCAACTTTATTCTTTCAAGAAAATGGCATATTAAACTGCAACTTTTGAAGAATATTTAGTTCAATTTTGGGGAAGATTGATTAGAAACTTCATCCATGGCATTAAATTTCTGATGGTGCGTCTGCGAAAAGGTAATTTCCAGTGGCCATCGTAGCTGCGTGATGCGTCATCGGAAAAATACAAATCGATATTCGTTTGAAAGCTCATAAGTTTATCCAGGTAGCCTCGTCGAGTGTTTTAGTTGAATTTCCTCGTTTTCGATTTTCGGCAGATTATTGCAATTGGAAAAGTGATGCTTTTTGTCGTTTTGCCTAAAAACAAGATTTTTAAAGATTTGTTCACAAAAAAGTATCAACAATTTTGCGGAAATCTCGACGGGACTGGCTGGCAAAAAGTGTACAGATTATGTGTTAAAAATATCAAATCGATCGGTTTTGAATCGATTATGCAGAAAGCCTTTGCGGACTACGCTAAGTTAAATAAAATTGTTAGCAAGTGGGAAACAAGCGTTCCATGAAGGTCAGGAACGTGTTGAAGACGAAGAACGTCCTAGTCGACCATCGACGTAAATCGATGAAGCTCACGCCCTAACAAACCAAACGATTTGGTGTTGCTAAACCGTTGATTAACAACCTTGCTGGAGGTATTGGCATATTCTGATAATTTGAAAAATACATTTTGAAAAATGTGTTGGGCTTCAAACGCGCGAGACTGGTACCAGCGACTTTTCCGTGACTTTTTCGTCAAAAATTAAACTCATATCATTCCACAACTACAGTGTTCGCACTGCTTTAGCACCATGTGACTTCTGGCTATTAAAAAAAGCTAAAAAAAAACGCTCCGGAGACACCGTTTTGAAACGATAGAACAGATTCAAGCCGCTGCGAAGAAGGAACTGAAGGTCATCAGTAAAATTGACTTTATCAAGTATTTCCAAAGCTGGAAAATCCGTTGGCGCAAGTGCATTCCATCTAGGAGGGATTACTTTGAAGGGGACGAAATTGATTTGGAGAAATAAAACAGGAAATTTTCAAAATAAATCGTAATTCACTTTACTTTCGTGACATAGTAGTATACCGAACAATTTGATGTGTCGATTTCAGGGCCCATAGTCTTCTTTTCAAACTCAACGCAATGACCAAGAGGACGCTTAAGGGGGGGGGGGGGCTTCGGTATTTAATTATGTTTAGTGACACATATTTTTAACATTTTTCCCTCAAAGCTGATCCTTTCAAGAACATTGTGTTAAAATTTTGGATTAATCGAAGCAAAACTGACAAAGTTATATGTTTTTTAAAATCCACGTTTCATACAAGACTCCATGCTGCGCGCTACTTTGTGTCTGTTTCCATCGTACAATAAAAACTACTGGACCGGTCGATTCGAAATTTTTAACACACAATTTGTACACTTTTTGCCAGGTAGCCCCGTCGAGATATCATGAAAATTGTTGATTCTTTGTTTTAAACAAATCTGTAAAGTTTGTTTTTTTATGGCACAATCGCAAAAAGCATCACTTTGTCAACTTCAAAAATCTGCCAAAAATCGAGAAATAGGAATATCAACAAAAAACTCTCCTAGGCTACCTGGATAAACTTATAATCTTTCAAATGAATATCGATTTGTATAGTTCACATGACTCGCCTTGTCGCTACGATGGGCACCGGGAAAAAGGACATTTCCGACGACTTGTCTACCAAAATTTGATGCCATGGATTAATTTTCCAATGAATGTTGCTCAAAACAATACCAAATATACCTTCAAAAGTAGTAGATTAATATGCCATTCAGTTGGGAAAATTAAAGTTGAAAGGTTACGTCGCCAAAAAATCGCCAAAAACGGGCCACAGGGACATTGTTCCGAGGTCCGGAAGGTTACCGTTTATCGCAGATAATCGTCAAACGACGGATGCGAGCTCAATCGCGCATACACGCTCACGCGCTGCTACATAATTCGGAATCTGTCAAGAAAGATGGTAGCTATAGCGAAAAAGGGGTGAAAAACTGTGGACCCCAGTGGTGGCCGCTTGGCCTTTTGTGGTCGTTGGTCTAATGGCAATGTGACCGCTTGCGCTGGCGGTACCTGACATTGGACCGTTGTTGAACGTGCACGGGTGTTGCACAGGGTGTTCGGAGTACAATTTCCTTCCCCCTCCCCTCCTCCTACTTGGCCCCTTACCAACTCTCTACCTCTCTCTAACGGAGGTATACTCGGTACTGCGCGATCGGGTATTGCGAGCGTCGATGGTAACGGTTCGCGTGGAACACGTTGGCCGATCGCAACGTGGCGGATCCCGCAACGTACGCAACTCCGACTCTCCCCGACTTTTACTACCCTCAAACCGGGCTACCGGGCACCCCCAAAAAGACCCAATAATCAGCCTTCATTTCAATCGAGATCTTCAAATCACGGTGCGACTCTGTGCGACGACAAGACAAGGTAATCAAGACGCGCTATGTGCTTCGCAGCGCGCCAACATCCGATCCCATTCCGTTCCATCCAGGCCTTTCTTCTCCAGCCAATCCAATCAGGCGGACCGTGGCCTCTCTCCCTCTCCCTCTCTCTCTCTCTCTCTCTCTCTCTCTCTCTTTATTGTAGAGCGTTATGCAACGCTCCGAGTCGCCCGATTCCGGCGACTTTGGATTGGATTGGATTGGATTGGATTGCTAGCCATCGGCTGGCGGCGACGGATGCGTCAAATTAAATGGAGCGGCGCTAAGGTGGCCCAAAATTAGGTGCTCGTTACGCCGCTGCCGTTATTCGCGTCCCATCCTAAACTCTCCCCTGCTGACGACGGTGACGATGATGATGATGGTCAGCCAGCGTGGGGATGATGGCATAACATCGAGTTCGTTTCAAGATCCACGATTGCTGGAAGCTCCGAGCTTCCATTCCCAACCGGCCAACCAACGGTTTTAGAATGGGTTCCCACTCTCTTTGTCGCTCCGGGGTGCGAGGTGTCTCCGGTACCATCTGGCGCGGAACTCGTTGATGACGATGACGCCCGCGCAAACCCGTTTTGATTTTGCTTTCGACTCGTTCTTCTTCTTCTTCTTCTTCTTCTTCTTCTTCTTCTGTTGTTGTTACTGCTGCTGCTAGTGGTAGTGCGCCACCGAAATCGAAGCGATGCGTGGGCGATGCGAGCAGAGGCTAAAAAGTCACTTTGTCGTAGGGGTTGGTGGTGAAGGAAGGCCACTGGGGGTTGATTTCGGCTCGCAAAGTAAAAGAATCGCAGGAGCGGTGCAGCACCGCGCACCGAGGTGTTCAATGGCTTTTTTGTGGAGTTATTGCAGGGAAGAAAGAAGGGATCATCCCTTTGAGGGGGGGGGGGGGGGACTTCTGTATTTTCGAGCCGAAAAAAGGCCCGTTTTTGACGATTTTTTGTGACGTAACCATTCCACTTTATTTTTTCAAGCAAAAGGGCATATTAATCTACAACTTTTGAAGAATATTTGGTATTGTTTTGGGCAACATTCATTGGAAAATTAATCTGTGGCATCAAATTTTGGTAGGAAGCAGTCGTCGCCAAGATACTTTTTACGGTGCCCATCGTAGCGACATGACGGGTCATCAGAAAAATACAAATCGATACTCGTTTGATAGATTATAAGTTTAACTAGATAGCCTCGTCAAGTTTTTATTGAATTTCCTGTTTTTTCGATTTTTGGCAGATTTTTGAAGTTGAAAAATTGATGCCTTTTTGCGATTCTGCCAAAAAAAAAAAACGAGCTTTACATAATCATTTAAAATAAAGTATTAACAATTTTCATAAAATCTCGACGGGGCTACCTGGCAGAAAGTGTACAGATTATGTGTTAAAAATTTCAAATCGATTGGTTCAGTAGGTTTTACGGTACTGGATGGGCACCGACTTTGTAAACGTTGGTCTTCGGGAAACGCTCTTCAAAGTAGCGAGCTCTGCATGGAGCCTTGTATGAAACGCGAAGTTTCAAAAATTTGTATCTTTGTCAGTTTTTCCTCGATTGATCCAAAACTTTTACACAATACCCTTGAAAGGATCAGCATTCAGGGAAAAATGTTAAAAGTATGTGTCATAAAACAAAATTAAATACCGAAGTCCCCCTTAAGGGGGTGCCGGTGGGTGAAATTTTCTCTCTCTCTCTCTCTCTCTCTCTCTCTCTCTCTCTCTCTCGCTGTCTCATTGGAGTGCTGTTTTGGAGTTCACCAATATTTTGTCCTGTTCTGGAGTGTCTTCGATCATTCGAGGGTCTCCCTCTCCCCCCGGGAATGCTGTCACTGTGGAGAGGAGAGGAAAGGGGCTGCGAGAGTGACCATTCATCATCATCATCATCATCATCATTATCACGATCAACGGAATGCAATTGCAGCTCCTTCTTCCTGGAGCGCCCACCAAACAGGAAGTAATGCAGCACCAAACAGGAAAGAGAGAGTACACCAGGGGTGCAAAACATGTACGTTCCTCACCCACCATCCGTTGGACTTCACACTGCCCGGTGGCTTCTCGAAAAGGGAATATCACGCGTTCCGAGTGCCAGGACAGGAAGGTGGCGAAGCTGGCGTGTGGTGTACTGTGATCGAGGGGTGCAAAATAAGGGTAGTAAAGGGGAAGCGAGAGAAAGGAGAGTGAGAGACAGGGCAGGCAAATTGGCCTGCGTTGCTTGCTTAATTCTAATTTTATGCTCGAGCTCGGCCGGACTGACCCAGATAGAATATTCGACAATCAACCACCACCACCAGCAGCAGCACCACCAGTAGCAGCAGCACCATCCCTCGAATTCAGGGGCCAATCAACTTTGCCGCCCAAAAAGTGCCCCCCGTGGTCCGTGGTCGTGGTGCTTGTGCCCTCGTGGCGCTACCAAAAATCGCTGCGCGGCTGCGGTTTCAATGCTCCGTTTATGGGGTCTTTGACTTTGCGTTGATAGGGGACCACCAGCTTCTTTGTAATTCAGTCTAACCTCCTTCTCCACCTTCCATCCTTTCTGTCTCTTTCGCGCGCGCGCGCGCGCGCTCCTTCTCACTGTCGCACAGAAGGATTGCTCCTTCAATCGTCGAATGTGCTGTACACCCGAGGACCATCAGGAGTGATGGGGACCCCCCCCCCCCCCCCCCCCCGGTGGTAAACGGGTTGGGCGAGGAGAGTCAATCACCTGTGCCAACCAACGTTGGCATGCGTTTGTACATAGCCAGTTCAATCGAACTACCGCGCGGAGGGCACGGCGCTGCAGTAAAGTGTAGTAGCTTTAGCTTCCTGTTTGGTCCTTTTCACGCTTTCATCGACCGTCTGCCTGTAAACAGTGACGGTGCAACAGGTACTATCCATGATCCTTTCTACCCTACAGGACACGGCACCGTTGGGGGGGGACTTCGGGAATTTCTGGCCAAAAAAATTGATAATTTTTGACGATTTTTTGTGAAGGAACCATTCGACAGTGATTTTTCAAGTGAATCTCATATTAAACTGCAACTTTTGGAGAAAATTTAGTTCAATTTTGGAGAAGATTTATCAAAAACTTCATCCATGGCATCACATTTCTGATGGTGCGTCTGCGAAAAGGTACTTTTTACGGTGCCCATCGTAGCTGCCTGATGGGTAATCCGAAAAATACAAATGGATACTCGTTGGAAAGATTATATGTTTATCTGTGTATTCTCGATTTTGTTGGCTTTCCAATTTCTCCGTTTTTTGGCAGATTTTTAAAGTAAAAAAAGAGTTGCTTTTTGTCATTTTGCCTAAAAACAAGATTTTTAAAGATTTGTTTAATAAAAAGCAATTTAGCAATTTTCATGAAATCTCGACGGGGCTACCTGGCAAAAAGTGTACAAATTATGTGTTAAAAAATTTCAAATCAATCGGCCCAGTAGTTTTTACGGTACTGGATGGGAACAGACACAAAGTAGCGAACTGCATGGAGCCTTCTATGAAACGTGGATTTAAAAAAATCTATAACTTTGTCAGTTTTGCTTCAATTGACCCATAACAAAATTACACAATTTTCATGATCAAGGATCAGATTTCAGGGAAAAATGTTAAAAACATGTGCCACAGCAAAAAAAAATAAATACCGAAGCTGCCCTCTTAAACAAGTTAGTTTAACAGTACATTGGTTTAATTCTTCTACCGGGTGTATAGCGTTAAATCTGCTGTTTGCTTATGGATGGGCTTTTTTAATCAATCTCTTTTTTAAAAAAAACTGTCTTTTAATGACTCTCTATCATACTCATAACATATATTTTATAGAATCTACACGGGGTTTTTAATTCCTTTTACAATAATAACGAAAATGTGTGTCGAAAATACTCGCTTGTGGACTCCATAAGGAAACTCGAACTTATAAACGAATTACGATTTTTTCTTTCAAACGGAAGCTCAAAGTGACAACTGATACACTCCAAAAGGATAAATTTATAACTTTGCTAGAAACCGGCCAAATCCTGGTCGTTTCTATTTGTATCGAAAAGAGCGTAATTACATATTTTATGGAAAAATCGGCGCATCAAATGCTGGCACAGGTTTGCGCGTGCTTTGCCTCTTCGCAAAATGAAGAGTTCTTTTGGCGTGGTGTGTTCGTCCCATAAAATCGTCCCATACAGCGTTCGCAAGGTTGAAAAGAAACGCGCTCGCTAGTCGCGTTAAGCGACCAGTCCAGGGGTCTGTTCGACGTTAACGAGCCATTTTGAGTTACTCGTTTGGACAAAACGGGACTAACTGCCATTTTATATACGCCCGTTATCGCCCAAAACAGAATAGTAAACAAAAAAAAAGAGGGAAAATAAAAAAAAAAACACATCAGGAATCGAACAAAAAGCGCACAGAAAATGGAATATGACTGTTTTATCGCAAGGAATATGGATTTTGCAACATTGACAGCGGAGCCTGTCATCGGCGGGCGCGCTTTCGCATATGGTATTATGGTTGGACCGGATTAAGGCGTCAGATTCACACGACACGGACACGGGGCAGACAGACGGCGGCGAGCATCATCGCCCGTCGATGACTAGTCGGCAGTACGGGCGACGAGGACGACGATGCAAATAAGAAGCCCATTAAAGCCCAACAGTAAAACCCATAAAAAAGGGGGCGCGCGCGTTGTTGTTGTGGTGTGGACATGCCAGGGCACCCCACCACCCCCATCATGCGCGGCGCAGAATGATTGGTGTTGGGCGCGCATCGAACGCCCGTTAAAAACGCCGGTTTATGCGCTTTCTGTTGGTTTTTATGGGCGACCATATGTACGGGGTCCTGTTTTATTTCGTTTCGTAGTTCTGAGCACTGATCACAAGCAGGGGTGCAAAGGGGTGCAAAGAGGGGACCGGATGGATCATCACCGTTGCGTGGTGGCGAACGGCGCGACTCCGGCGCGCGACTCCGACGCGCTGCGCCTTCTCAAACGGTACGAGGGGATGAAAAAACTAAAGGGGTAGGGTCCGAACATCCCCAACACCCACGCACGCGGTATGGTGCGGTATGCTAATATGTGGTTGCCTGCGGTTCTTGCGGGTCTGCTCTGGGTTTGAAAAGCACTAAAAGGATGAAGACGCCTTCGCCACGATCCTCCTGTTGCCCCCGGGTGCGTGGGATTGCACGCGCAGCGAGGGGGTTGTAGGGTGCAAGGGGTTTGCAAGAGAAAGAGAAAGAGAGAGAGAGAGAGAGAGAGAGAGAGAGAGAGAGAGAGAGAGAATGCAGATGGGCATGGAATGGATCAACATTCCTACGGCCACTTAGTCTGATCACCAATTTGCATCCCCCTCCCCCCCCCCCCTCCCCCTCCCATTTCATCTGCTAGCATCGCTTTACTGATCAACCCCCACCCCACACCGGTGGGGAAGTTTGTTGTTGCTACTGGTGTGCTTGGGCACCATTAGACGCCGACCACCCCAGCATCCCCAACCCCCCCCCCCCCCCCTCGAGTGCATCACGTATGGAAACGCCCCGGGGGGGGGGGTCCGATGGGCTCCCTTTTGGGATGGGCCATGGTTCGCACCCCCCCCCCCCCCCCCAAGAAACAGCCCCCAAGATCGATCACCATCTCGCACCCTCCACCCTTACTCACCACCCTCAGTGTGACGAGAAACGACGCTACTGCTGCTGCTGCTGCTGCTGATCCGATATTCGTACTGTATGCATGTGTTGGCCCTTCCTAGTGGTGGGTGGTGGTTCGGCCCCATGTCGCTAAATGTCAGCCCCCAAACCCCACAAAGTACGAGGCCACTGTGCTGTGAGGGTTGAGTTGAGTCACGATTCGCGTACCGCACCCGGAAGTCGCAAGTGGCGAGTGAAGTGGCGTGGCGCCCAGACGAGTTTCGTCGCTTGCGTTCAAGTCTTTCGTCGCCCGGAGTAGTAGGACCGAGGTGGCTTGGTGCGGCGGTCGTCTTCTCACCCCTGCTTGCACCCCTAATATTTCCCCCACCAAGCACCACCTCCCCGTTCTCCGCTTCCCCTCCTGCACACACAACAAAAAAAAACGGGTCCTTGCCTCGAAACTATTGGCGGTCAGCAGCAGCAGCAGCAGCAGCAGCAGCAGCAACTTCTCACTCCACCGCCTTGTCCTTGTGCTGTGTCAACTGAGCGCGATAAGCGATCTCGCTACGAATGTGACCAGTTGTACACACTGGAGTCTGGCCACTGGAGAAAAAGTTGGCGCCAGGTTTGGCGACAGAGCGCTGCGGTGCTTGGCCATAGCGTAGCGAATAATGCGAGTGCGAGTGCGAGTACGAGTGCCGCACTCTTTACACCCTTCTACCCTTCAGCTTCCCCATCAAAAAAGCTCCAGCAGTGCGTCCTAGTAATCGACCGACAGTTCAGGCGGAGAAGGCGCGACGTTCTCACGCACTGTACGCGCAACAGGGAGCAGTAGATAATTGGTAGTACCTCCCCCCCCCCCCCCCCCCCCCTTCGACGCCACTGTTGGACGCACCCGTAATCGTTGACGATCCATTTCTCAAAATGCCTTCGCGAGCGTGATGATGGTGTAACGTGTGTGCGCGCGAGCAGCGAGCGACATTCCATTTTATGGAGTGCTCTTTCCGGTGTTGCGTACCGACGATCAGCTATTTGTTGCCTGGTTCAGTTCACCGGCACACGAACAAATGTGACGTAAGGTGACTAGAGTAACTAGAGTCTAGTCTAGATTAGCGGTTTAGAGGATGTCCTCCGAGAGCGAGACTGAGATAGAGGGGAAAGAGACATTTTTATCCCCCCCGGAAAATGTCGGAAAATGCAGTTCAAACTCGAAGGAGGAAGAGAAACGTTATCGGCGCTTACCGCTCGTTCGGAGTTCGGCTCTTGACTTCTCATTCACCTCTGCTTTTTCTTTCGGCGTTTGGAGCTTGTTGAAAGTAGCTAGTTGATTGAGTGGGATGCCCAGGGGATCTAGCGACAGTTCTACAGCAATGCTCCGGACGAAAATTACCTAAGAGGAGAGAGAGAGAAACAAAGAGAGAGAGAGAGAGAGAGAGAGAGAGAGAGAAAGAGATTAGTGTTGAAGCGCTAGGGAGAGGGACATATTAGGTCCCTGAATTCGTTCTTGCGAAACAATCCAATCGGTATTTTTGGGCCAAAACATGGCCCGTTTTTGACGATTTTTTGTGTCGTAACTATTCAATTTTTTTTTCAACTGAATGGCATATTAATCTACTACTTTCGAAGAATATTTGGTATCGTTTTGAGCGACATTCATTGAAAAATTAATCCGTGGCATCCAATTTCTGATGGTGCGTCTGCGAAAAGATACTTTTCTCCGGTGCCCAATCGTAGCTGCGTGATGGATCTTCAGAATAGCACAAATGGATACTCGTTTGAAAGATTACGAGTTTATCTAGGTACCCCTTTTGAGATTTTGTTGAATTTCCTATTTTTCGATTTTTGACGGTTTTTTGAGGTTGACAAAGTGATGCTTTCTGTTATTTTGCCTAAAAACACGATTTTTAAAGATATGTTTAAAAAAAAAGTATCATCAATTTGCATGAAATCTCGACGGGGCTACGTGGCAAAGAGTGTACAGATTATGTGTGAAAAATTTCAAGCTGATCGGCCTAGTAGTTTTTACGGTACTGGATGGGCACCGACTTTGAAAACGTTGGTTTTCGGGAAACGCGCTTGAAGCGAGTAGCGAGCTGCATGGAGCGGATTTTCAAAAATCTATAACTTTGTCAGTTTTTCTTCGATTGATCCGAAACTTTTACACAATACTCTTGAAAGGATCAGCTTCCAAGGAAAAATGTTAAAAATATGTGTCACACCAAAAAAATTATACGAAAGCCCCCTTTAAAGGATGGTGCCATTTGATTGGGGAAGGTTCACAGCCTCATATGTTATCTCGTTTTTTTTTTTTAAACAACTCACTACTTTTGAAATGCAATCAGTTACTGCTTATAATTGGAAACTATAACAGATTGTTTTACTCGAAAACGGCCGCTGAAAGTTTTTGTTTGTTGGTTTACATTTATGCTGAACGTAGAATTACGACACATAATTAAATGTGAAAGCTAGCTTCAAAGGTTTAAAAGTGGAGATTTTGGCGTTAAATGTACAGAGCATTCGGGTCCACACAAAACAAAAAAGAGAAAAGATCCAGCATGGAAGAGTGCCGTTCAGAGTTGCGAACCTCCGAAAACTGGTCCAACTATCGATGGAGCACGTTATCAGTAATAATTAACCCATTCGAAGCGAGCTATGGCCCACAAATCGAGCGGAATGGTATAACCAGGACAGGATAAATCTAGTTAAAAAAAAAAAAAGCTCGATCATTCGATGTCGCAAAACTGGTGAAAAACTATTCGGAAAACTTTAAAGACACAATGTTACGCAGCAGCCCGCGCTATGCACTACACATTATTCTTATTGTGAATACTACTTTTGATTGAGTTGAATTGAATTGAATTTTTTTTTTTCACAAATAAACAACAATTACTGCTGGTACCGTACGCGTACCGTGGAGGGGGGAAGGGTGTGGCAGGCTACCGAGGGTGCGATCGTTTCCAGAGCGCGTCACGCACGACGCAGTGGACGCTTGTGCAGTGGAAGGACATAGGCGCTGCCCGGGTGCTCTGGAGCCTCTGGATAGCTGCAGAGCTCGATCGCATCGCGATTTAGTTTTTTTTTTTTTGATTGCAGAAAGATTGATCGAGGGGTCACAAACTCACCACCACCGCAAACTGCTACGTCCTCGCACCGCACAAACTCACAAACACTCGATGAACGCTCGACAATCTTCCGTTTTTCTCCGAGCAGCAATTGATATCCTGCGATATGGTTGCGATGATATCTGCTGCAGCATCCGCGTGCAACTGAGTAAGCACCGTGGGCCGGGCTGGTCCTTTTTTTTTTAAGCCTTCTTCTCGGCCTCTGTGCCTGGCTGGAATGCCTGCCTCGCGGAATGATCACGGATCGCGCGCGAATTTGAATTCTGTCTTTCATGTCTTTCAAACGAACCCTCATCGAACGTTCCGCGGCAAGCAAGCAAGCAAGCGAGCGAGCGAGCAAGTTGTTGGCGTTTTACGGGCAATAAAATCGAGCAATAGAGAGGGTGAGGGGGGTGACGGGGTGATGGTGTGTAGAGTGAGTTGAGCGGCAGCAGCAGCAAAAGTCACTCTGCGGTGCATCCTGTTTAATATAAGCAACCTGTTCTTAATTGATACCTCGTCAACCTCGCAAAATCTAAGAGCTGGCCAGCATCAGCAACACGCACATACACACATTTTATTGCAAATTGGTACAGCTTTGTCCGGGCGGAGAGGGGCAGATAGAGCAATTTGTAGCGGCGTCACCTACTGGACAACGACTTAATCCCATTAATCGATCGTAAAAAGGCGTCTCTGAGCTGGAGGAGGAGGAGGAGGATGAGGAGGAGAAGGAGGAGGAGGAGGAGAAGGAGCGTGATCAGAGGGAGATACACACACACACACACACAGTCCGTTGTCCGACGCACACACGCAAAGCATCACGCACATGACGTCACGCGAGTTGTCGAGCAGTCGAGCAGAAAAAATGCAGCATCAGCAGAAAGCGCGACCGAGCAGAAAAGGGGACGACGACAGTGGTGCGGGTGGTGGCCACGCCACGGATCTGCCACGGAAATTCTACATCCGGGCCGCTCGCTCGCTCGCTCGCACCAAGAGAGAGCCGCTGGTGCCGCTGGGTTCTACCGGGAAGAAGGATGGCACGCCATAAAACTATGAATGAAACCTTCAGTTTACATTTTCTCCCGCACCCGCGCCAGGATCACCGGTTGGATGAACGCAGCAGACGCAGCTACTAACAAGCCCGCTGGCCAACCGGGCAGTAATTGGCGCGCTCGTAAAACCGCCCCGTGCCGTTTGCAGCGAAACAACGCGCATTTTAACGATTGTCGATGATTTGATTGCACCGGATTTGGCCGCCACCAGTAACCGAGTTCACCGCTGAAGGACGCACGCATGGATCCTTAAGGGTGAAGGTGTTTGCTTATTGGCTCGTTAATTGGATTTACACCCTTTTTTTTTTTGTTTGTTTGCCAACAACAAATGCACGGGTAGGAGTGCGCGGTAACACATCAATTGGTGCATCGCTTATATGTTCTCTCTCTCTCTCTCTCTCTCTCTCTCTCGAATAAAGCATTTGATGCGCAGGATACTTCTTTCCTTTTTAGAGTAGCAAGCTCAGGAGTTGTCGAAAGAGAGAGTTTGGAGCAGTGCCGGACTGTCACTCAACTAAAGCTTGGAAGACTTAATATTTGACCGCATTCTTTTACTCACTGTAGCGCTTCTAGCGTTCGCTTTGCTACTCTGTTGGTGTCTTTTTAAAGGTTGGTGTCTTCTCTTTTAGCGATAAATAATTTTCGAAAAATCGAACCATACTTTTAAAAGTTATCGTCGGTGGAACAAAAAAGGCGAAAAAAAAACCTCTGCACACTCACTATGAAAACTCCGGGTTTGACCGGAGAAAAATCTCCACAATCAACCAAAGCTCGATATAGAACGTTCAATCGTCCCGTGGGACTCTTACGTTGAATCAGGCGTTAATACAACAGGCAAAGAAGCGTGAACACATGCCCAATTCCACGGATAAAACTTAATCAAACAGTTTTCAACCGATCCTGGAATCTTTCAGTGTAATTTGGCCCGAAAAACTTACGACAGGTGCAATCAGAGTTCGACAATTTTTTTTAGTGGGAAGGTTTGAGATGATATCAAGCCATAAAATAGCCAAATAGTTCCGTAGAACAACGCTAGATTGCCAAATCCCGTTTAGGGAAGCCTTACGAACAATTGTTGACCGACTTTGAACCATGCGGTTTGATAGACGATGAATCTCACGTAAAACTGCCTTTTTGGCAAAAACCAGGAGACAAATTTGACGTTAGCAATCAAAGAAGAAATGCGATAGGATGGGTTTAGCTCATTTACGCAGATCAAATTGCCTGCAAACTGCTCATGTGGCAAGCGATCTGCAGTTGTGGCTTGAAAACGAAAGTTTTCATGAAGGGAGGGTTCATGAACGGTCGTTTGTACAAAAAAGAATGCCTGGCAAAGATCATTCTACCTTTTATTAAGTCTCATAAAGGTCCCGTTAAGTTCTGGTCCGACTTGGCAAGCTGCCATTGCTGCACAGAGATCATAAATTTGTATCGAAACAACAGCATTTCATACCAAAAATATTACCAATTTTATTGGGCTGTTATAGAACAAAACCCTAAAGAAATAACGTATAATGATTAAAAATCCAACTGTAATGTACAAATGGTGGGAAAAAATTGCCAATAAGATCGGTTCCACTACTGTGCAGATAATGATGAGCCGCATAAAACAAAAAGTGCATAAATTCCTACGCAACGTACGGCACAATAATTTACTCGCTATTTTGTATACATAGCAAGATAAAATACCTAAAAAATGACACCTTTATCACGTGTATAGCTTATTTCTGGTCCGAGATATGTCCTATTTTATGCGGGCAAATATTAACTGTTCCAATCTTTACACAATAAACGGCATTGGCCTATCACAAAAAGCTGGAAAGCGAACTACACTTTTACTTCCCCTTCTGCCCTCCCCCCCCGACCAAAAAAGGTGTATAGAAAACTTCGCCTGCTCATGACTCGACGCCACTTACGGTGACGATGATGAAGTGCATTGAACGTCCGCTGTTCTAGCGTTTGGCGTTCCCGAGGACTCTTGCGCTCTCTCTCTCTCTCTCTCTCTCTCTCTCTAAGAGAGAGCTCTTATGCTTTCTTATTTCGTAAGCTTTTCACGCACGTCAAATCGTATGAAGAATGTTGACAACATAATTGTTAACATACATACGCGCTAATGAACGTATGCATGAAACAATGTGACAAAATTTGCCGATTTTTCATGGGTTTTGATCGCCGATTTTAAATCTAAAAATGCAGCATCAACAGTAGCTATCCATGAGTTATCAGAGAAAATTTGTATCAGTCGAACTCTTATCGTGATGATCTATTGTAACAATGTTATTGCAAAAACAGAGGAAGCATTGATGGAAATGGCACAGAAAGAGGTGAAAAACATGTGCACAAACATGATTCCGTCTGCCATGTCGGAATGGTGCAAATTTTTTGTGCAAATTAACTGATAAACTCCCTTTCCGCATGCAGTTTACAGAACTCAATTATCTTTCGTAGTTTATTTATTATCACCATTTAAATTTTGTCTCTTTTTTTTATTGTTACATCCCTTCAATGTTTGAAATTTTTTGAAAAAAAAATAAGTAATAATAATCCCAACACTGCGCACATTCCAAAAGAGGGTGCGGTCATGCCGTGTCATACACTCGCTGGACTGCAAAAAAAATAAAATAAAAAAAATCCCAAAATGCACCTACACACCGGCCTGCTACATACGTGAGAGTGTGCATCGTGTGGTCCGCAACCGCAATCACCGCGGAAACCGCTGACCTGACATGGCATCACTCGGTGCCCCCCCCCCCCCCCCCCCCCCCCCCAAATGTCTGACCTTCTCGGTGTGGGGAAGATTGTGCATGCGAAAACCGGTATCACGGCGGCAAGGAACGGGTTCGGGCGTGGAGATGGTGTGGCCTTGGGAGGGTGAGAGGGAGGGGAGAGGCAGAACACATTCCCAAAAAACTGATTCTCTCTCACGCACATTGTCGTCGTCGTCGTCGTCAATGCGATGTGGGGATTTGGGATGTTATTGCTGTTGCTGTTGCTGCTGCTGCAGTTGTTGTTATTTGTTGTCGCATCCCTCAACTCCCAGTGGGCAGGGGTTGCGAAGGGCAAGCGAGCAGCGAACGAATGGTGAGGATGGAGCCGGACGACCGGACGGATGGAACACCGCGATCACTTTCGTTTCGCTCGTTCGCTGGGTGGATCGAGTTGGCGCGATGCGAGGGCTGTTTGCGTGGGATCCGTTTGCAACTCACCCCCTTCCCCCCTCTACCATCTCCTCCTCGGGGTTCCTTCACTGCCTTCACTTCGGTGGAGTGAAGGAAGTCACGGAAAGGGATCGCGGACGCGAGACGCGAACCGAGAGATTGATTTACCACTCCCACGCTCCCATCGCCCGACGTCTGTCGTGATGAATAGTGCAGGGGATGAAGCAGCCAGAAGCAGGGATGGGTGGCTCTCGCATCTCCCGCGCAGGACTGCAGGAAGGAATGGTCCTCGGGGTGAGAAGGATTTTCAGTTCACTTTCTCTCTCTATCTCTCTCTCTCTCTCTCTCTCACTCCCTTTCTCTCCATGCTCCATGCCATGCCGTGCCGTGCCGTTGTTTGGTGCCGTTGTTTTTTCAATACTTTTTTTTTTGTGCCAGCAACTCACGTGCGCGGAGAAAGGCACACGGTCCGTGGTTGAGCGGGCAGAGAGGTTTGATTGATGTCCCGCGAGCGATCGTCGTGATCTGCATACAAAAGGCAGCCCCGATGCCCGGGGCTTCGATTCGGCTTCGGAAAGGGGTTGCACGAATGGGGGGTTGCGAAGGGTTCGATGTGGACGGGACCGGGCAGCTCGGTCGGGAATGGATTCGGTCGGCAGTGAAGCCGCGCACTGCTGCGTTCAATTCGAGGCCATCCAAGAAGCGCGTACGGGGAATGAAACGATGATGACGCAACGCAGCGCAACGCCAACCCCCAAAAAACCAAAAAAAAAAAAAAACCGAAACTCGAGTGCTCGTGTTTGGGTGCTGCTCTCGCTGATGTTGCACGCACGCCTCCACGTACACTGCCCTGTCTGCCATTCCTTCACCCCCTTTTTTTTTTTTTCCTACAACCCTCCATTGCACCCTTAACATTGAAGGGAGATCGCTACTGGGGTGACTGTGGCACGACTCGCGGATTTAGGCTTCCGCTTTGTCAGCCAGGAGGCAGGGGCAGGAGAAAAAAGGAGGAAGCAAGGAAGGAGGAAAAAAAAGTGAACAAAAGGGAACCACCCCCCGGGGGGGGGGGGGTGGGGGATGATGGTGGTTCAGGGAGATGATGGGCATGGAACGGTAACACGGATGTAGTTTTTGTGACCTCAGCAAAGGTGTTGAGGGGGTGGTGAAAGTGAAAGTCGAAATTCGCCCGACACTAACACCTCTTACTCTCCACCCCCTGTGGTAACTATCATCTACCAGAAAGGCGCGCTGCAGCGAAAGCAATCGCCCAGAGTTACTGGAGTACCAGTGGGAGCGGGTGGAAGTGCATTACAGAGCATGGAAGACCTAGCTTCCTTTTTTGCACCCGTTAGGTACACTAACTGGCGAAACAGGATAACAGGATAATCAGGATCCTCGGCCACCACAAGCGACCAACAGCGCGACGCGCACCTTCTGGTTCATCAGGTTCAACGACATCAGGGAACCTACGTCTTTATATGCTTCCGTTGGCATTTCACTTCACGTCCTGGTTCCTGAGGCTGGTTCTCACTTTATGATCGTCATATAGTCGCCATTGTCGTGGCGGACGTGGCCGTTGTGCGAACGCGTTCCAAACGGACCATCGGAACGTAGCGCAGCGATCAGCGGCAGCCGAAAATCATAAATAATGCTGACACTGATAAGTCGATTATCGGCTTTGCACCTTCTCCCACCACCCTCACCTTCACCCCCATTCCCTTGGGATTGGCTGCACGGTTCCCACAAATGCACGAAACTTAATTATTGCGCCTCCATTAGGCGGTCGCCGCCGACGAGCATCGTTTGCCCCGATTAATGCACCCTCATCCCCTTTACCCCCCCCCCCCCCCCCTTCTGGGCACTCCAGCAACACTCGAGCAGATCCGCAGAACGCGGTGAGCGGGCAACAACGCACAGAGAGGGAATTTGCGCGAAAATATGGTCAAAAGTCCCCAGCATAATTTTTTTTCTCTCTTGACAATCGTTGCGGCTGACAATTTTAAAATGTTCTACACATGGCAGCACTCTCATAGAGAACTCATACAATGAGATCACACATCTCTGCTACGCTATCAGTTTTAGCTGTGAACTGGAAGGATATAAACAGCTGAAATATGGGTGCGAGGTGCCATTGCTGTTAAAAGAAATAGTTATAGTCAAGATAATCGCCTGTTCTTGATATGCACAAACATCTACAGGGTAAGTGGAATACTTTGCAGTGCTCTTTACGGTTTGATGTTTAAAAATAATCACAGATTTTTATCAAAAATGACCCTTCACCGAAACACATGAAAACGTGAAAATTTCAACGTCAACGTTTTCTCATAAGCCTGGCAATGCACACGCAAAACTTCAGATAGCATTTGAAAGAGTAAGTTCTCTACAATATAAAACACAGTTGCAATTATTCCCCCTGGTTTCCCTTTACCGATTTTTCAGAGATTTTTATGAAACATGGGTGAAGAATCGTATAAGGCAACGATTCTTCATAGTACGAGATTTTTGTGAACAGAGAATTTCGTCTGTTAATCATGGGTTTTACAGAATTTTTCATCTAATTGCTGTATGTGCGTTTTATTCTCCAGCAGTTCCTTGGTGTTATTTGTGGTATAATACTTAAAAAAAATGCCCCAAGAAGGTTGTGGGCAACATACTTCAATATGATGAGAAGAAATTAGCTCAACTTTTGGAGTGACCTTCAGAAGTAGACAAAATGAAGTTGTTTGAAAGGAAATTCTAAGATTCAAAGCAAATTTCAAGCGTAAAGGGATGGATTCCGATATTAACTGTATGATTTCAACATTGCTTATGATAAATGTTTGCAATCTATAGTGAATTTTATTGTTTTAGGTAAGGCAAACGCTATAAATGGGCGACCCCGCAAGAGAAATAACAGATATTATAGAGGCAAGAGAAAGGCAGATTCATGACTAAAAAAATTCGTTTTCTTGCTCGCATATGCTGGAATTGCTAGAAAACAATTTTTTTTTTACTGTTTTAAATCGAATATCAACCATATTTATAACGAATAACACCCCATAATGCGGTTTTGGCCGGATTTTCGCTCAAATACCCCTCTGTGCGGCGAAGCGAGCTTAAAAAAAACCAATCGTCCCTGATCGCTCCATTTCGCTTCGCAGTATCATAAAGCCAGCCGCAGATGGTGGCGGTGGCGGCGGGGGTGCTGATGCTGATTTTTTTCTTCTTCTGCTGCTGCTGCTGCTGCTGCTCCTGTTGCGACAACGCAATTAAGCAATTAAAGCGTATTTACGCTGCAGCGGCGGCATCTTTATAGCGGATGAGCTCCACCACTTAGGGGTGGAAAAAAAAAAACGGGGGTGTGCGATGGCGCAGGGTTTGAAAAAGGAGAGGGATGCTGCTGCTGCTGCTGCCATGGCGCTGAAGGTTGCATCGATTTTGGCTCAAAATTATTGTCTCACCACCGTTTTTTTTTTTCTCACTCGCCCGCTACCCGTCGTCCCCCCTACGAAAGAACGAACAACGAGACACCAGGGGCCGCACAAGCGACGAACCCCTCCCCCCCCCTCCCCTTTTGCCAGACTAATGGGACTGCCGCTGCCTGTTGAATGCGGACCGAACGGAGCGAATGATATCATCGCCCTTTTGCGCCCTGGGCCAAAGTACTACCAGCTAGCAGCAACGGTACCCCCAATGGCGTCCTGTCTGCATTGTTTTTCACTTTCAAATGTTAGATGTCAGACGAGGGCGACGTGCGCAGACCACCATTCAAGTTCGGACCATTTGCCTTTCGCTTTTGGTGCTCCAGCGGCCGCACTGGCGCTCACACATGTCGCTCTTCCCTGCCCAGGCAGCCCAAGCGCAACGCAACTGCACCGCGCGCCATGCCTCGGCCTGCCAGGCTCCCGGTTCGGTTCTGGCCAGCTAGAAACTGGTTTGTTGGCCAGACGGTTGGCAAGCTTTCTATCCTGGCGAAAAAAAGAAAAGAAAAAAAACTAAATAAATAAATAAAACCCCGCCCGCACGAAATTCATTCCTCTGGTGGGGGATGGGGGTAGCGTACACCTCATTCTACCACCCCTTCCATCCACCCTGCCACTCCACCGTAATGCTCCATTGCGTAATGTTTCCAGCAGGGAGCCGTTCGCGCGCGTTCGGTGAGCCTTATGAGGGCACTATGATCCAGCAGCAGCAGCAGCAGCAGCAGCGATGATGCAGCTGCTGCATGGTCGCTTCGATTCGGATTGGGAATCGGTTCATCGGCCGCGGCTGGCGGGCTCGCGAGTGCGTGTAAGCAACCCCCCCCCCCAGCCCCCTCCCGCCCCTTTACTGTCCCCGGCGACAGGCCAGGTCACCGAGCACGTTTCCCTCACCCTTTCCCTTCCCCCTCTTCACCACTCTCCACAATCCATCAACCATTTCTTGGTTTTGGGGAGGAGGAGGGGGGGGGGGGGGGAGGGGAGGCTGGAACACGAATTCATATTCATGAGCTCCACGGCCAAACCGGACCAGCCCAGGGGGAACGGTGAGGGGGTTTTGTGAGGATTGTGGAGGGGGAGGGGAAGGGGAAGTACATTGCAAATGGAATGGACCGTTCCACCGGTCGAGAATGACACATCGCAACACAGCGCACACTCGTGGAGAGAATTAATTTCATTTCCATGAACGAGGGCCGCAAGGGCTCCAAACGAAGATGCTGGTGGTGGTGGTGATGGTGGTGGTGATGGTGGTGGTGGTAGAGGGAGCAGCGGTTAATGTAAAGAACTCACCTTTCCCCTGCACCTCCTGCTCTACCAGCTCTAGCACGAGCAAGAATGGAGTTGGCGAATGGACCGCAGCCTCGAGCAATTAGAAGGAGATTTGCGGACGCGACAGGCGGGCGTATACGGGACACCGTGACAATATCCTCTGCTGCTGCTGCTGCTGCCTGTCGCTGGTTGAGGGAGGGGGGCCGTCGAGACGGGCGTCGCCGTCGCAACCCCAAAAAGCTCCGTTACGCCGTTGATGATCTTGAGACTCCTTCTTCACTCTCTTGTTCTGCTCTCTGGCGCGAATTAGGAAGACAGTGCAGCGCGCGCCCTTCGGCACCATTATTATTCTCATCCCCCACCCCCTCTCCCTCTCTCTCTCTCTCTCTCTCTCTCTCTCTCTCTCTCTCTCTCTCTCTCTAGCTAGCTGGCTAGCTCGCCGTGCTTTTATTACTCTGCGCGGTGCGCGAATGGACAGCGCCAAATCAGCGCTAAAAGCGCCTCCTCCGAGTGCAGAGAGAGAGAGAGGGGGGGTGCGGGGTGCAAAGGAAGAAGGAACCGTTCGAGCGTCCGTGCGGACGCCGCACAGAGGGGTATTCGAGCCGAAAGCTGGTCAAAACTCACGAGCATGATTTTTTGTTTTGTGTTTACAAATGTTTTGTCTTGCTAATGATTTTAAAATATTCCACAACACTACTATAAAGAACCCCGTACAACGATTACACATCCCTGCTGCGTTATCAGATTTTAGCTGGGGAGTGGAAGCTAGAATGCTGGAAACAGCTGAAATAGGCTCGTCGGACAATTCAAGCAAAAACAAAAAAAAAAATAGTTATAGTCGAGATCACATCCCCGTTTTTGGTACGGACGAACATTTACGAAGTTAGAAGAAGATTTTGCAGTGCTCGTGAAAATTTCAGCTTCAGTTTTCTTAAAAGAGGGGTTTCGGTAATTTCTTACCAAACCAAGGATAATTTTTAACGATTTTTTGCGACGTAACCATTCAACTTTATTCTTTCAAGTAAATGCCATATTATTCTACAACTTTTGAAACATATTTGGTTTTATTTTGGGGAAGATTGATTAGAAACTTCATCCATGGCAACAAATTTAAGCAGTCGTGTCTGCGAAGAGATACTTTTTACGGTGCCCATCGTAGCTGCGTGATGGGTCAATAGAAAAACACAAATTGATATTCGTTTGAAAGATTATAAGTTTATCTAGGTAGCCCCGTTGGGTTTTTGGTGAATTTCCTATTTTTCGATTTTTGGCAGATTTTTGAAGTTGAAATAGTGATGCTTTTTGTCATTCTGCCTCGGTTTTTAAAGATTTGTTTTAAAAAAAGTATCAACAATTTTCATGATATCTCGACGGGGCTACCTGGCAAAGACTATACAGACTATGTGTAAAAATTTTCAAAACGATCGGCCCAGTAGTTTTTACGGTACTGGATGGGCACCGACTTTGAAAACGCGTTGGTTTTCGGGAAACGCTCTTCAAAGTAGCGAGCTCTGCATGGAGAAATTAAATACCGAAGCCCCCCCCTTCCCCCCCCCCCCCCCCACCCGTTAATGCCCAGCAAAAATTTAGCATAGCATTTGTCTCTAGAATTTAAATCAAAATTATTCTTCCTGGTTCCTCTTTACCGATTTTTTTTATGTTATTGTGAAATATGGGTTTTTCAGAAATTTTTCGTCTAATTGCTGTATTTGCATTTTACATCTTTGCGATATTTGTCCCAGATACCTAAAAGATGCCGCAAGAAGGGTTCCAAACCCTTCATTTCTTCAATATGCTAAGAAGAAATAAGGACAAAGTTTGGAGTGGCCTTCTGAAGTAGACAAAATGAAATTCTGAGATTCACAGCCAATTTCAAGCGAAAATCGATGGATTCCGATATCAGCTGGATGATTTCAAACGTTTGCTAATGATAAATCAGTGCAATCTAGAGTGAATTTAATATTTTGGGTTAGGGTAAACGCTATAATTGCGCGATCCCCAAGGAGAAATCCCAAATATTAGAGAAGAAAACAGCAGATTCGTGGCGTTTTCTTGCTCACATATGCTGAAATTGTTAGAAAGCATTATTTTTTTTATGGTTTTTAATCGAATATCAATCATATTTACAACAAGTAACACCCGATAATGCGGTTTTGGCCAGGCTTTGACTCAAATTCCTCTCTATGCGTCGCTTTGAGCGGTAATGAGCGAGAGCGCACAGAGCCGCACAGTAGCCAGTACCGTTCGCCAGAGTACGAAGCTCGCGCAGGAAACGACAGCCAGACAGACAGAGCCCTCCCGTTTCTAGCCGTGTCATTGCGCGCTCCCTCCCTCCCTCCGCCTTCGGCTCTTGGTTCTTTTCTACCTTTGGCCCCACCACCACCACCACCACCACCACCACCACCACCACCACCACGAGGTAAGGTACACGATTCCCGGGACGACAGTGACCGCCGCAGGGTTCGCCGTTTGCTACCTCGTTGAGCTTCTTCCCTCTTCCCGTACACAAATTGCGACAACCCCTGATCACCACCTTCCATCCTCATCGTTTTTCGTCGTCTTCTTCGTCTTCTAGTCTTACTTCTTCTTCTTCTTCTTTTACACGGGTCCGCTTGATTGCGCGCTGTCCAAGAACGAAAGAACGGCAGCAGCAGCAGCACACAATGGCCAGACGAATGCGTGGGGCTAGTCTGGGGGCTCATTATGCAATCGACTCATGTCCAGTCCAATACACACACAGACACACACACACACACACACACGTACACACATACAGACCGCGCGATGGTCAGGCAAATTAGATGACTCGCCTTTCTCTTTAGGTGTGGTGGGGCTCGCGGGGCGCGTTGAGGAATGCCTTTCGAACGATCGCATGGGCATCGCATCCCCTCCACCCCCCCACGTGCATTTAAGATGTGTCTGGTCCGCGGTCAGTAGTCGGACTGAGCGTTCCCACCAGACACACACACTCACACACTTATGAGTGCAGCGCGACCCCTGCATAATGAGCATTATGCTGCTTTGCTGCTGGGCTGATGGAGGGTGAGGTATGGAATGGAAATGCTCCTATTCCGTGTCGCTATTCGCACACAAACGCAAAAAAAAAAGGCTCCCTTGGGGCCATCAGGCCGCCGTTACCGAAGGGGGATGCACTATTCACCCTCGCTTCGTAGAGAGAGTGAGAGGGGAAATGTGGGGGAAAAAAGGTTTCCTCCTGGGTCTGGGCCCCGAGGGCCATGTGCAATTTTCATCTGCATTCAGTAAGAACAAGAACGGCAGTAGCGGGCCCAGCAGCAGCAGCAGCAGCAGCAGCAGCAGCAGCAGCGAATGCTCAACCCTTACCACATGCACACCCCCTTCCCGTTAAGGGGTTCGTTTCGGAGCACAGCAGCAGCACACTTATCGCCACACCAGTACGGGCTGTTGGATGCGAAGTCGAATAGCGTATGCATTGAAAAAAAAAAAACAAAAGAGACAAAATTTGCTGATTTTTCATGGGCAAACCGTCAATCGCACTGCAGAAACTAAAAATTCAGCATCACTAGTAGTTACCGATGAGTCATCAGACACAATTTGGAAGCTCCATCAGTTGAACTCTAATCGTGATGGCGCGAAAAACGGGAAGCAACTTCGTTCCGAGGTTTGTGCATCCACGTCCAAAACTGTCTTCGTGTGTCACTTTGTGAGTGTCGGATGTGGCCGTTTCCAGTATCTACAAGATCTTGGCACTATTGCCCACCAATGAAAGCACCACAAGAAGGCATAGTTCGGCACGGCCGACGACTCTGTCCGACCAAAAACCCTCCAAAGGATGCTGATCCGACCGAGACCGAGGGAAAAGTGGCTGAATCGCTGCGTGCGATTGGCCGTGAGATCGGTGCAACGACGCAAATAATTAAGAAGTACCTGGCGGACATGGGCATACATGTCAGCGAAAGCGAATATCCCGGCCACCAATCTCAGAGCAGCAATTAAGCGGGGGGACTTCGGTATTTAATTTTTATTTGTGATACATGTTTTTCAACACACAAGCAGAGCCCGCTACTTTGCAGAGCGTTTCCCGAAAATCAACGTTTTCAACGTCGGTGTCCATCGTACCGTAAAAACTACTGGGCCGATCGATTTGAAATTTTTTACACATAATCTGTACACTTTTTGCCACAGGTAATCCCGTCGAGATATCATTGAAATTGTTGATACTTTTTTTTCTTTAACAATTCTGTAAAGCTCGTTTTTTTTTTTGCAGAATCGCAAAAAGCATCACTTTTTCACCTTCAAAAATCTGCCAAAAATCGAAAAATTGGAATATCAACAAAAACTCTCCGGGGTTACCTAGATAAACTTATAATCTTTCTAACGAAACTCGATTTGTGTGTTTCAGATAATTCGTCATGTCGCTACGATTGGACACCGTAAAAAGTAACTTTTTCGTCGACACGCCTACCTAAATTTGATGCCATGCAATAGGTTGTACATGAATGTTGCTCAAAACTATATCAAATATTCTTCAAAAGTAGTAGATTAATATGCCATTTATTTGCATAAATAAACTTGAATAGTTACGTCACGAAAAATCGTCAAAAAAGGGCCTTTTTTCGGGCCCGAAAATACCGAAGTCTCCCCTTAATGTCACAGCGACAGCGGTTGACCACGATCGTCAAGTTAATTTTTTTGTGGCGCATCGCGACGTGGCGGTGGTGAATGATCGCGATACCTATCTCATCCTGGATGAAAAATTATTAAAAGGCCCTTCATAGTTTTTCTTCCCGCACGAAGAAAGTGAGCTCTAAAGGGAAATTCACTCACACACACACACACACACACCAAAATTTCACAAGAAGGCCCTCCATTGGCTCACAGAATCAGCTGCCCTTCCTTAACCCTCGGTTGGGCACCCGGGTACCCGGGTACCCATTTCAAGTTTCAACGAAAAAATGAATGCCTTCCCTTCAATATTTTTTTACGAAACTCCGGATCCCCAAAGTACAACTCATTTCAAGCCGAATTGGCGTTGAAATTGTTTTGATAACTCATATTTAAAGGTAATTATGGCCCGATGAAATTAACACCCGCCCAGTGGCACCCGGGTACCCGGGTACCCCATACGTTAGCTATGCACATGGGCTATGTTTATAAACATAAAACAACACTTTTTATCAACATTTATCCATGTTGACGTGTTTATTAATCGTTAATTAGGTAAACTACAATATTTTGATGAAAAATTAATAACTTTTGAGCTTTTCCATGAGCAATAGGAGAAAAATAATCAACATATTTTGAAACCTTTTATGTGCAATTTAAATTATATATTATTTCTCAAACTGATTAAAAATGGTTCGTGTAGTGTAATTTTCTTAACATATGAGCAAAATTATACACTAATCATCATCAAAAAGGGTTTAGGCGGCATTTTCGTAGACCACAGAGACCAATATACATGGTACGTTCAGAAAGTGATGAGACTGGATTTTTCCTGACGAAACGGTTTGAGATAAGGTATTGAATTTTTTACGCCAACATAGAGGCAGGATTTAGCTATTCAACGCACTTTATTTCAGTCGGCTATGACAAACTGAAAGAAAATGGGACGATTTTTCGTGAACCGTGTTTTTAGTTGATGTAACATCGTAGAACGCCGCCTTTCTATGGTCCACAGCCCGGATCATCGCGGACCTCTTTCCTGGCATAGAGCACGCAAACAGAAATGTATGAGGACTAGATGAATTACTGGCACCAACGGAATGTTTTTCTGTAGGTCCGGATGATTCGCGCCAGGAAGAAGGTCCGGATGATCCGCGCCAGACCAATGGCCCATACAAAGGGGATATTCTACGGTGTTACATCAACTAAAAACATGGTGTCCGAAAAATCGTCCCATTTTCTTTCAGTTGATCATAGCCGAACGAAATAAAGTGCGTTTGATAGCTAAAACCTTCCTCTACCTTATCGTAAAAAATTAAACACGTTATCTCAAACCGTTTTGTCAGAAAAATCAATTCTCATTACTTTCTGAACGCACCATGTAGCAACTGGTCTGATCTCGTAGCTCAATTGTGCCCAATTAACTCAATTGTTTATGACTCAAAAGTGCCTTATGGCAATTCAAAACTGAAATCAATAATTTAAATAACATATTTGCTGGAAAATTCGATCACTTTACGATCTTATTGCTTGCTTTACGACGTACGTGGTAGAGAATGACCGTACGAAGGGGTATCAATGCGTTGTGTTCATTATTTTTATTGTTTTTATTGGATTTTGTTATGATTTTTAAAGAAAAATACGTTCCGAAGACTCTTAAATTAGTTCTAGAACAGCATTTTTATCATAAAAGTGATACAAACGATGATACAAGAACATAACAATGCAATGCACATAAGTGGGGTACCCGGGTACCCGGGTGCCCAACGAAGGGGTAAACGCCGGGTGCCCAACCGAGGGTTAACTCCGAACTGGTCGTGATCGGGAAAATTTATTATACAAAGTGACTGCAGAAGGTCGTCAATTCGTCAATCATCAAGGAACACTAATAGTACAAAGATCGGGGAGTCTGACCAGAAACGAATACGCGAAGCGATCGTTAGACGAAATGAAGCGGCTGTGTACCAATGTGATACCAATGATTGCGAACCCGCTCAACGTCCCACAACGGCTGCTGCCCATCGAAAATTTCTCGGCCAACTTTAAACGTAGGATCTATTTTAACAATTTGATTGAAAAAAAAAAAAACGGGAGAAGCAATTCAATGAAAAGACACAGAAATAGTTGAAAAACATGTGTACAAACATGTTTTTGACTGCCACTGTGGAAATTACCGTCTAACTTCCAGAATTCTGTTCGGAATGGCGTAGAACTTTTTTGCTGATAAACTGATAAACTCCCTTTCTACATGTAATTTACAGAACGCCATTATCTGTCATAGTTTATTTTTAATCGCCATTCAAATTTTGTCTCTTTTTTTTTTTTCAATGCATACGTTAGGGGTGTAGGGACCGTTCCCGCTCCCGCTGGCCCTCCCTGACCTACCTATGGCCAGCGTCATGAATTATTACGAAGCGAAACGCGACCCGGATCCGGGGGTGGAGGTGAACGGCGCCCCCTCCATCACCCTCCATCGTCCATCGTCCTCGAGTTGGATCCGGTCAACCGGATCGATCGATCGGACCCGGCCCGACTGCGCGTGTGTGCCGTATCAATCGGGGTATCCCGGCGGGGGGCGGGTTTATTTTCGAGGGGGTTGATACGGGGGTTGTGTGATATGGCATTCCGACACGCAAACCGTGGGGGGGGGGGGGAGGGGAGGGGCACAGGCACAGGCGCCACAATCAATCACAAACACATCACATCAATGTCACGGAAGAGAGCCCCCCCCCCCCCCCAGTGGGTGTGTGTGTGTTTGTGTGTTCGGATTCTTTACAACACACGCGCGCGCACACGGACTCCTAGTATCCTCGCAGGCTTGGGGCTGGTTTCGAACTAGGTCAGCATGGCCAGCCCGCTGGCGGGTAACCGTGTGGGGGGGGTGTAGCGAGTATGTTCGTGAGGTCAACCCTTGTATGCCAGTGTGCACTCGCCCCCTGTGTCCCGAGTGAAAAGCGATTTTGTCACACGGAGGACCCCTGCGAGAGGGGGAGGGCGGGTGGGGGGGGGGTGCGGGGGGGTAAGGGTCAGTAACACGCATCGACCTTTCGCGCCACACAACGCGGGACACACCCCCTTATTTTACAAGGGGGTGGTGGGGGGGGGGGGGGGGGGTGCCGGGTGGTGCGGGGACGAAGGGTTGCTGGTGCGTCTTCTCGGTCGGCGAAGCCCAATCGCTACCCGTGTTTGCTACATAGCGCACGATTCAGGATAGGGGGGGGGGGGGGGGAGAGGGAGGGTGTGTTGCAAGCAGCGTTATCAGCTGCGCGCGATTCGACAAACCGAGCGACAGCAGATGGTCACCGCTCGGAGCGGAGATCAACACTCGGAAACGACGCAAACGACCTTCGCCGAAACCGAACCGAGACCGGTTTCGCGGCTTTTTTTTTAATATTTTTGGCGCGACAACCCTCCCTCCCCAACGGCTCCCCGGGTACGCTGAATCCTCCACTTTTTTGTTGGGGGGTGGGGGTGGGGGGGCGGGGGTGCGATTTGGTATAGGGGATTTTTTTTTTTAAAGCGTCTTATGAGAGCACGCAACTCAAGGTGTACTTGACGTGCCGTACTACTGGTGCATTACCTCTCATTTTGGGGGGGGGGGGGGTGGAGGGTGCAGCAACACAGTGACAGTGGTTTGACGATCTCCCATAATCGGCCCAGCGAGCGAATGAAGCGACGAAATGGAAATCCCGAAAGACCACCACCGATCACGCTGTGAGGGTACAGTATGCAAAAAAAAAAAAAAAAAGGTTTATCCACCCCCTTGCAAGCAATGTACAGTTTTCACGGATTTTCAAGGAAACCCTGAGCGAAAAAAATGTGTATCAACGTATCAAAAATTTTGTTTTTTTTATTCTTATTTACTATGCTTTTTACATATTTCGAAAATACCTCCTAGAACTAAAGATATTTACAAAAAACGAAGTCGATCAAGGTACGAAAAGCGCGCAGAAAAAAAGTTTGAGCACCCCCTTGCAAGCATTTTTTTCATTTTCACTGATTTTTCAGAGAATCTCACAGCCAAAAAATGTGTTTCACATATCAATAGTTTTGTTTTTTATTCCTCTTTACTATGCTTTTTATGTTTTCCAAAATTACCTTCTAGAACCAACGATATAACAAAAAAAAAAAACAGTCGAACAAGGTACGAAAAGCACGCAACAAAACAGTGTATCCACCCTCATGAATTTCATTCAATGGTATTGCACAGTTTTTAGACCACAATAATCAAATAACCATTTTTGCTCTCAATTTCAACGATGCATTTCAGTTTGTTTAATCCCAAAGACATCTTTTGAGGCCTATTTTATGGTTTTATCGCCAAAACTAATCGTGTTGTGCACCTTTAGAAGCGTGTAGAAACGTTCTTTTCGTACCTTGTTCCTTGTGTTTTTGTTATATCTTTGTTTGTAGTTCGTATTTTTGAAAAATAGAAAAAAGCATAGCAAAGAAGAATAAAAAACTAAACTTTTGACATATAATACATATTTTTAGGCTGAGGGTTTCCATGAAAAATCAGCCCAAATGTATGTTTCTTGCAAGGGGTGGATAAACTTTTTTTTTTTTGCATACTGTAAGTGAGTGCAGGGAAGTGCACTTTCCTTCTTGCTCCCCTGCTCGCAACCGAACCGGACCGCCTTCCCTGGATTCCTCTTAATGCCCAAGAGGCAGAGCAAGAGCATGCATGTGTTCACTTGGCACAAGAAGGACTGGAAGGACTGGAAGGAGCAGCACCAGCACCAGCGCCTTAGGGATGAAGAATGATAGAAAGAGAAAGAGTTGCCAATACGATGGTGAAAAGAGAGAGAGAGAGAGAGCGAGTGCTTGACGGATGGAGAAGATTGTTGGAGAGCTCGAGTTGAAGAAGGAGATATCGCAGCCAACGAGCGGAGCGCACTCGACATCGCATCGCGCAGCGGTGGATCTCTGAAGCGCACGTACAGAGCGTGGCACAGAGTCCTGCATTTCCATGCAGACCACAATAGCCAGCTGCGCGGCCATTGCAGGGCCATCTTGTTCCCCTTGGGCACAATGGGCACATGCCCCCGGGGGCCCCGCGCTGGTTGGGGCCCCCCAAAAAATCCTCCCGGGTTTGATATTTTGTTTGAAAATCAAACATATGAAGAAGAAAAAAACATATATTTTCCTCACGCTGGTTGGGGCCCCCAAGATTGAAAGTACACTATTGGAGAAGTGTTTTCTGAAAGAATAGTACAAGTTGAACAAAATTTTTGGCTTACGAGGGCTTGCGTTTCGAGGTGATTGCGAGAACCTAGGATTCTCCCAACAAAGGAAATTATTTAGGTTGTATGGAGCTTCTGAGCATGTTTGATTCGGGTTTTGGCTGCTCATTTAATAAAACATGGGATTCCGGGAAAAGGAAACACACCATATTTGTCCGCGAATATTCGGTAATGAATTGCTTGATGTTATGGGAAAACATGTTGTGAAAACAATTACAAAAGACATTAAATAATCAAAGTATTTTTCTATCAGTGTTGACCGAACGCCAGGTTTATCCCACGTAGATCAATTAAACATTTATAATCAGATATGATAAAGGTCGTGATCCTGTTGAAAGATTTTTAAGCATAAATCAGAGTATTTAGCCGAAACGGTTTGTAATTTTTTAGCCAAGGTATAATATTCCAATTGAAGATTGTAGAGGGCAAAATTATGATAATGCCGCCGAAATGGCACTCGCTTGCAAAAGCTGGTAACATTCATCCCGTAACTTGACGCCCCGGCAGTTAATAAAAAACAGCGATTGGATTCAGATAAAAACTTTAGTCAAATGTTTGGGTTCTTTTGCCATTTAAAAGTATTGAATCCAGATGAGTTAAGTAAAAACTGCAAAGAAGACCTAAATGAGAAAGAATTAGAAGCAGAATGTTCGCATTTGGCAGAACATCAAAAACGGTATCAATTAAAAAGTGAAGAACCCCGCACAATATTACAAATTTAGCACATCATGAAAGAAAACCGAATCGAAGACACTTTTCCCCAATGTAGAGATAGCTCTACGAGTTTTTCTAAGTGTGATGGTAACTAACTGGTAGCGGAGAACGCTCGTTTTTCAAAATTAAAACCGAATCAAAAATGAATAAAGAAGTGTAATGCAGCCAGAGCGTTTGAATACCTCTTGATCGTTGATCTCCATCGCCTTGACTATTGTGGAGCGCAAATTTGCAAAAAAGCCTCTCTCTCTCTCTCTCTCTCTCTCTCTCTCTCTCTCTCTCTCTCTCTCTCTCTCTCTCTATCTCTGTCACGCTAAGCATGTCCTCCTGAAATCCCCGAGCGGCCCCGTGGCCAGCATCGATCGAGTAGCAGAACGAACGAAAGACTTCAACCAAAAGCAGCCCATCAAGCGACGAACCAATTGGTGAAGCGTCAACCACCATCGTTCGATTTGTTCCAGTTGGTATGTGTGCACGGGGAATGTATATTTTTAAAACTAATGCCCCGGGTTCATACTTTGCAATCTTCGCGACCCATTCCACCCACTCGATTGGGCATCCACCCTCTTCCCATCAAATCTTAAAATGGGATGAACCGTCCGCCCTCTCTCTCTCTCTCTCTCTCTCTCTCTCTCTCTCTCTCTCTCTCTCTCTCTCTCTCTCTTACTCTCTCATGTCCTGCCCGGGCGTGTGCGTGTAATTTCCGCGCAACATTCTTTTCAAAATCCCCCACCCTCACCATCCCCAATACCGGGGGGTTCCAATAACGGTTTCTAGCCCTGCTCCGGCCAGGTTACCGAGCTCAGTACGGGGAGGAAAGGGGGTGGAACAAATTGCTGATGCGAGCGGTTCACCCCTTCCGAGTCAGCGTGAGAGAGAGAGAGAGAGAAGAGAGAGAGAGAGAGAGAGAGAGAGAGAGAGAGAGAGAGAGAGAGTGCCAGAGGTGATAGTTCAATCAGTGTGCTCCGAGCCCCCCCCCCCCCCCCCCGCGTGCGCCCACCTTAGGAGGTCATCGGCACCTCCATTACCTCGGTTCGTTTGCCGAGCCACACCCCAAGCGTAAGGGTGGTGCCCAACGGGGCGGCGGGGGGGGGGGGGGGGAATGGGATGCTCTTAGAACAAAGTACTTGAAACCCAATCGTTTGCCCCAATCGGTGTAGCAGCAGCAGCAGCAGCAGCAGCAACCATTCTCCTCCCCCTCCCCTTCCCCTCCCCCCTCAACCCCCCCCCCCCCCGGGGAACTTGCCGTTACGAATTGCCGAAAAAGCAAATGGAACAAAAGCAATCTAATCGGCTTTTAAGGAAGGGTTGCTACGTTTTTTCGGGAGGAAGTGCCCGGCCTGGCAGGGTGGTTAGGGCCATTTTCCCCGTTAGGGGTGAATCTCCATTTTGGAACATCCGCCTCTTCTAAATTCGAGCTCAGCCCGAAGTGCGACGCTAAGTAGACGATAGCCTTTTCAAGCTTTTTTTTTCCAGAAAAGTGCATGCGTGTGCGTGTGTGCGTGTGTGTGTGTGTGTGTGGTTGAAGGTCCTGAAAGGGCGGCCCGGTGCCAGGACACGCGACACGTCGCCACTGCTATTTAAAACAAGGACGACATCAACAACAACAACAACAAAAGGCCAGCACAGTGCTTGGAGTGCAAACTGGAGCAGGTCAACTTCGTCCCCCCTCCCCCCCCCCCACCTCCCTGCGTCTGACTTCCGGATAGAGAACGGAAACCGGTCAATCCCCCCCCCCCCCCTCGCCCGACCGGGTTTGCCAAATGCAAATCGCCTTTTGGCTGAAATCGAGGACAAACTCGCCCTGGATAAAGGCAACAAAAAAAAAAAAATGGCCAACAGCAACAGAACCCTCCCCCGTGGCGGGGGGGTGTAGGTGGGTAAGGGTTGCGCCCCGGAAGTAGGGCCATAACTCCTTCGGTGCACCGCGCTGTGGTGGTGGTGGTGGTGGTGGTGGTGGTACGCCTGGTTCATCAAAGTCGAAGTCGTTGGAGTCGCCCGGAAATAGGCCCCCGGGAGGGGGTCGTACGTTAATTTCCGCACACCGCACTGTGCACCCGGGCACGGGAGTTGACACGCCACCCGGTACACGGTACACTGCATCATAATGCATTTTTGATGTTCCTGCGCCGGAGGACGCGCTTTGTGTCGGTACGCCCAGCGGGGGTGGGAGGGGGGGTAAGGGATGGTGCCCTACCACTCACCCACTCCAAAAGTGAAAGTCGCACCACACTACACGCATGGCAGTATTTGCGGGTGGTGGTGGTGCGACGGGGCTGGTGGTGACGTAATGCCTCGTGTTCTAGATCCTCGCCGAAGAGCACCAGTTCGAATGCAAGGAATCCACAAACACTAGTTTAAGATACACTAGTTTATGACATTTATCAGCCCTGTTGGCGATAGTTTACTCAAAAGTGATAGGTGTTGTTTACCACCGTCTGGTTTGGCATGGTCAAAATAATAGGTAATTCTTTGTATATGCTGTTATTTCGCTCGACTTTTTAGAAAAGGCTAGTTTGTTTGCTCTTGCTACAATCTATTTTCAATCGTGAACCCAAGACACACCGTTGTTTCTTATGAGAACACCCGGAATGGGCAGCAGCAATCATTGAAACCCTGAGGAAAGAAAGGTGGGGAAGAATTTGCTCAAGGAAGGCGCAACGTACAACCGGATCGGCCGACGCACTGTGCCGATCAGTAAACTTTATGAGAAATGCTTTTTCGTGGAAAAATAACAAGCGAAACGCGAGGTAACGACTGATCATCATCATATCACTTTTGGCCAAAAACAGATCCGTTTGCTTCGTCCAGCACAATTTGCTCACAAATAAACGATATTGTTAGCCCAAAAAAACTATCCGTAGGCGGTTAAAAGAGGTTAATTGAACTGGACGAATTGCAGGAAAAGTGCCACTGTTGAGAAAAAAAAAAAACAAAAAAACAATGCAGACAAGGAAACAATTTGCAGATCAATTTCGTTATTGGCAAGGTAGTGAAATGGTACCTTCAAAGGTGTTGTAACATTTTATGGAGCGTCAAAACTAAAGGAAAATTTGTTAAGATCGAACTCTCAGCAGAATGTTCGGCTACCTGCTGGCAAAGAGTTTCGTCCTAGCTTCACAAAACAAAACTGTAAAACAACTGGAAGTGGAATCATAAGGATTTGGGGAAATTTTTTTCGCCGTTAGGTGTAGGTTCCCTTTTTCATAATAAAGGCCACCAAGAATGTTCTCGAGCATAAATCAATTAACGAAGAATGTAATACTGCCTCACGCAGAAGAAATCATGCCTCTAAGCTGGGTATTGCCACAGGCCAACGATGCAAACCATACAGCAAAATTTACGAAATGGCCATGTCCATCTCATTACTTAAACCCGATTGAAATCTTGTGGAGTAACTTAAAGAGAAAAGTTAGCTGGATTGCATTTTTCAAAAAGCGATGAATAGTGGAAAAAAGTGCATCAGTTCCTCAAAGTTCTTCAAAACAACGGGGGATACACTGGATACTGACTAATTTTGATACAGATTGTGCCATTTTAAAGTTGGATAACTCTGTCATTTTTCAGCCGATTTTCACTAATACGACAGCTTCTGAAACGGCAGTCTTTGCCATTGTAGTAATCAATCACTTCACGTCAAAAAAGTGAACTGAAATTGTCACACTTTACATGAAAAATAATCGATCAATAGTGGAAACTGCGATCGTGCAATGGATGGCGAATAAATGGTTGTTTTCTCGCCGCATATGACGGCGCTGGGCTTTTTTTTTCTGTGGGTCTGTTTGAAGAATAAGGTTTTTGGCAAACAAATTGAAGGGTTTGAAACAACTTAAAGCAAATATTGCAGCTGAAATTGCCAAAATAACTCCCTAAATGTTGTCAGATACAATGAAAAAAGCCCGTAAAAGGGCCGCTGTTTTGTTTCAACTGAAGGTGGTCACTTGATCGATATCATAATTTGAGTATGACGCAGTAAATGGCATAGAATAACCTAAAAAAAAACCTAAATGGTTTATTTTCTAAAATCGGTTGAAAATTGAGAGAGTTATTCAACATTAAAATAGGGTACCGCCTGATGGCGCATCCTGTATAAAATGTTAACATTTGATATGAGCAAATGAAAACCGTGTTAATTAAAGAATGTTTGCCCTATTCACCGATTTCCTTCTTTTATTGGCTATTTTTAACTGAATTCTATTATAATTAAACAATTCCTTGCAATTATAATCCTGTTGCATTTTCTTTGTATTATTTTAAGGTCTACTATGTTATGCTATCATTGTAATACCTATGGACACAATAGATTTTGAAAAAATGATCAAATATTGCAGCTTAAATGCCTGTTACCTATTTTAATTGGCCAGCTACTGCTGTGAGCTACATTCAAGTGCAAACACTTACCTTTGGTGTATGCTGTTGTGGTTACTGCTGCTGCTGCTGCTGCTGCTGCTGCTAAGGTTCTGGCAATGTATTCGTACTCTGTACCGTTGTCGTCGTGATCGCTGATGATCCATCGCATCTCCTGGCACCATTGTTTATCGATATATATATATATATATTTCTATTTATATTTATTATTCGCTCACTATTTTATTCACTGTTGGAACTACGAATTCCGTATCACATCAAACTCGGTATCACACACGCACACACTACACGCACACACTGCACGCACTAGCGTTACTTCCAGTTACTTCGCGCTCAACCCATCTCCGATGGACATGGGACGCATTCCCAGAACCACTGATCCGCTGATCTTCTCCTCGTTCTCCTCCTTCTGCTTCTTCTGCTTCTTCTTCTCTTGGGCAGTGACTACAGTTGGGCAGGTAGCTCACCGACTACTCCAGACGTGCTGGCCCGTGACTGACCAGCGCTAACTTCAGGTCAGGACGGTCTGCTCCTAGGCTTGTGCTCGCTGATCCAGCAATCCTGCTAGAATGGAGAGAGAGAGAAAGAAAGAGAGAGAGAGAGAGAGTGAATTATAGGCAGGGGAACACATAGAGGACCCAGCGAAGGACCAACGACTGAAATGTGAGTTGAAATGTGTTGCCGTTGTCAGCGTTGTAGCGAAATGGAACGGAACTGTCCAGCCGGGCGCGGTGACAACGCGGGCTACTGGATGTTTTATGCTAATCGAGCAAACGTGTGCACTGTTTGCCGCGAGGCATATGGTAGCGAGACAAGGAAGCGCCACCGCGAGGCCATCGCCGAGGGCCTCCTTCATTTGATGTTTTGTCAAACCCTCTGGGGCGGGTGGCGAAACCGAGCGAGTGTCAGTCCCAGGCGTTGTTGTAGCGCCATTCCTTGCGGTCATGTACTAGCCGGACCGACATCGCTGCTGCTGCTGCTGCTGGTGGTCGGTTTTTCGGACCGCAAAAGTACCGCTGACGGAGCAGTGGTGCCTTTGGGGAAGGGAGTCCCGTCCGCTTTCCTTCCACGAAAAGCGATTGCAAGCGATTCGTCATTGAACACGCGTTCAGCTCTGGTTTAACGTTCAGTCCCGGGATAAGCGCCCGCCGGGACTTCTAAGCAGCAATTAAAGGCCCAGCAAAACCTCAGCAACCCTCGGCAACCCCCAGAAACCCCCCCCCCCCCCCCGGGCAACTGCAAAAAAAAAACAACCCCAAAAGGGTTCTAGCTGAGGGACGACTCGTCAGGCGGTTTCCCGGGATGTAAGATCCTTCAAAGGTTTTTTCTCTCTCTCTCTCTTTATCTCTCGCTCTCTCTCCCCCTCTTTCTATCTTTTTCATTGTCTCACGTTTTTTTTTTTTGTGTTGGTCGTTTTTAGGTAAACATTCCAAAAGCAAGCTCTCTAGCGAGTGGTTTGGGCTTTGCGCGTTCGTTTGGCTGTGTGCGTTCCGACACAGCATCCTGACCGCGATCGCTGGCCCACCACCACCGTCGCCGGAGCGCAACATGCGAGCGCATAAAACATGCTGAAACGTTGGCGTTTTGTGATTTTCGCGAGACGGTGGCCCCACGTGAGAGAAAGAGAGAGAGAGAGAGAGAGAGAGAGAGAGAGAGAGAGAGAGAGAGAAAAAAAGGCGACTCTTTGGTCAGTGGGCGTCTGCATCAATGACGGATTGGCTCCACTCCACCACTGGACTCGCTCGCTCTGCGCCGGTTGAGACCTTTTGGTTTTCTGATTTTTGTTGTTTTCTGTTGTTGTTTTTTTTTTTTTGCGTGTGTCGAGTCGGGTCCGGTTCTCCGAATCCTATGGCAGACCCCTTGGGCAGACTGGACAGAAAAAAAACAGGGGAAGGTCAAATAGTTGGGACGCGATGACCACTCGCCACTCGAGGTTCTGAGCGGCAGCAGTAGCAGTGCGATACGGTGCATTTCAAAACGGGGTTTTGATTTGCTGGCAAAATAAATTAACAGTTTACGTAACAACAACAACTAATTCGGACATTCGGACATTCAAAACCAATATGCAGAGAAGAAAATCACAAAAACGAGGAGAAAAAAGCGCTTGGGATACAGAAATTAGAGATTAAAACTGTCGGCGTAAATGAGGAACCCAGACAATTTCGCCATCAATGAGTCCGCTGTTAAAAACATTGATATCAAATAGCAAATAAAATATAAAACCAGTAAAAACGACTTGTTTATCGGTTTGGACCCACAACAGTTACGGCCTCATGGCCTCAAGGGTGCAACAGAACCAATTGGATCGAAAAGAAACACTCTCTCTTTTTCTCTCTGTTTCTCTTCCGCTAGTTGAAAATCCGCGCTTCATGCAAGGCTCCATGAAGTTCGCTCCTTTAAAAAGCGTTTCCCGCAAAACCAAAAAGGGTTTCCAAAGTCGGTGCCCATCCAGTACCGTAAAAACTGCTGGACCGATCAGCTTGAAATTTTTAACACATACTCTGTACACTTTTTGCCTGGTAGCCCCATCGAGATTTTATTAAAATTGTTGATACTTTTTTTTTAACCATTATGTAAAGCTCGTTTTTTTTTTGGCAGAAGCGCAAAAAGGCATCACTTTTTTTAATTCAAAATTCTGCAGCAGCAGCAGCCAGTACCTTTTTGCGTAACACAACAACACATACACGAACGATGACGTGATGTGAGTCCAGACCCAGGCGCAGCCTTTTTGTGTTGGTTACTAGTCTTCGAACTTGCGAACTGCTTCACTTTCCGGCAACTGGTGGTTGCCAGAGAGAGAGAGAGAGAGAGAGAGAGAGAGAGCGCTCACATTGTCGCGCATGTGACACATCGAAAGACTGCGACGGCACAGGCGACGAACCTCCTCCTTCTCCTCCTCCTTCGCCTTTCACTGACACTGCTCTGACTAACTGGCGGCGATCTATTGTCGATATTTGTGCCCGTACTGAGTGTGCGGCCGCGATTTGGCATACCCTCTTTCGCCTCTTTCACCCCCCCACACACCCTCCGAACCACCGCTGGAACCACCCTCGGCACCGCACTACTCTTTTTTCTTTAAAAGGCGCGAGCTCGTGCGGCCACAGCACTGACCACAGCTGCAAAAGGGCGCCGCCACACCGCGACACAGCACACAGCGATTGTGCACTTCCTGCTTCGGATGCAGGAAGAGGGTTGGCTAATGCTCACCAATCCGCAACCCTCCAACCCCCTAACAAGCAACACCGTTCAGCGAGGTGCCACCCGCAAACCGCTAACCGCAGCGAGCGACTGAGTGCAGCTGCGGCCGCTAGCTTGGACCACAATTCTACTCCTAGCTTACCACCGCACATTCCCTCTCCGTCCCCTTTCCAAAAAGGGAAAGGCTAACCCCCTTTCCCCATGAAAGGGTGAGGGAGTTCGATCGAACTGGAGTTCCTCTAGCTGCGGCTGATGCGGCGGAGGCTCACCCTCCCCCCCCCCCTTCCCTTCCCTAACACAGAGTGGTAATGACATGTATCATTTCATTGCGCGCACCCGTCCCCCGTTTTTTGTTTTTTGTTTTTTTTTCTTTTATCGCGACCAACCCGACCACCGCGCGATCGCGATACAGATTGGCGTTATATCACCAGCTTTACCAGTCACCAGCCCCCTATTTTGTCACCCCCAACCCAGCCCCCCCCCCACCCCCTTCCCTCCCATCAACCTCAGTTTCGCCACTTTCTCCACAAGAAAGCACGCCGAGCTTTCTCGCAGCGCGGGCGCCAATGATGCTGAAGTTGAGGCGAGCCCGGGTCGCTGCCGGGGGGTTGCAACTGAACTCGAGTGGGGCAAGGGAGGGGGGAGGGATGCGGGTGTACGCAATGGGGGGGGGGAGGGGGGAAAGGGCAAGCGCAAGTGAGAGGAGGGATCCAAGCGAGACCAAGCCACCTTCTCCTCCTGATCATCTGTTTTATCGTTCAGGGGGAACTTCGGTATTTAATTTTTCTAGTGACACATATTTTTATCCTGATTTCCCCGGAAAGCTGATTCTTTCAAGAGTAATGTGTAGAAGTTTTGGATCAATCGAAGAAAAAGCTGACAAAGATACAGATTTTTTAAAGTCCGCGTTTCATACAAGGCTCCATGCAGAGCTCGCTACTTTGAAGAGCGTTTCCCGAAAACCAACGCGTTTTCAAAGTCGGTGCCCATCCAGTACCGTACAAAACAACTGGGCCGATTGATTTGAAATTTTTAACACATAATCTGTACACTTTTTACTAGGTAGCCTTATACTTGATACTTTTTTTTAAAGCAAATCTGTAAAGTTCGTTTTTTTCTGGCAGAATCGCAAAAAGCATCACTATTTCAACTTCAAAAATCTGCCAAAAATCGAAAAAAAGGAAATTCAACAAAATCTTGACAAGGCTACCTAGATAAACTTATAATCTTTCTAACGAATATCGATTTGTATATTTCAGATGACCCATCACGCAGCTACGATTGGGCACCGGAAAAAGTACCTTTGCAACGACACGCCTACCAAAATATTATGCCACGGATTATTTTTCTCATAAATGTTGCTCAAAACAATACCAAATATTCTTCAAAAGTTTTAGCTTAATTTGTCATTCATTTGAAAAAAACAAAATTGAACGGTTACGTCTCAAAAAATCGTCCAAACGGGCCATTTTTTAGCTCGAAGGGGGGACTTCAAGCGCGTTTCCCAAAACAAACGTTTTCAAAGTCGGTGCCCATCCAGTACCGTCAAAACTGCTTGACCGATCGATTCGAAATTTTTAACACATAATCTGTACACTCTTTGCCAGAGAGTCTTGTCAAGATTTCTGAAAAATTGTTGATACTTTTCTTTAAACAAATCTTTAAAAAACGTGTTTTTAGGCAAAATGACAAAAAGCATCACTTTTTCAACTTTAAAAATCTGCCAAAAATCGAAAAATAACACATTCAACAAAAACTTGACAAGGCTACCTAGATAAACTTATAATCTTTCAAACGAACATCGATTTGTATTTTTCTGATAACCCATCACGCAGCTACGATGGGCACCGGAAAAAGTATCTTTTCGAAGGCACGACCGCTTAAATTTGATGCCATGGATAAAGGCTTTATTAAATCTTCCCCAAAATAGAACTAAATATTCTTGAAAAGTTACAGTTTAATATGCCATTCACTTGAAAGAATAAAGTTGAATGGTCCCTTCGCCAAAAATCGCCAAAAATATGCCTTTTTTTTTTGGCCAGAAAAGTACCGCTTTAAAATAATTGCGAAAACGACCGACAGTTGGCGATTTCGATTTCGTCACCGCGTGTGTGTGTGTGTGTGGGTGTGTGTGACAGTTCTCACCCGAATCCAGAGTCCCCCCCCCCCCCCCCGCACCCCTGAGGAGCATCTCGGGGTCCTGGGGCAATCGAAAACATCCCGCAAAGTCCAGCCCAGGACCCATTCGTGGATCCCAGCGTCTGTGGGTTTCTCCTGGGTACCCCGAGACAATAAAGCTTGCGCAACAAACACACACACACACACACACACACACAGACGCCAGCAGGCAAACACCCTCACGAGCGACCACGAACTCAGTTGCCAAGTACGAGCACACGACGGACCCGGAGACGGGCAGCATCCACAGTCCACGGCACGCAAAGCTCGAAGCGGAAGGGTGCAGTGGAGAAGGGAAACCGGGGGGGGGGGGGGGGGGTGAATAATGGTGGCACAGGGAGAAAGAGAGAGAGAGAGAGAGAAAGAGAGAGAGAAAGAAAAAAAAAAGGGGGGGGGGGAGGTTGGAAGGGAGGTAGTCCCTGCGGGCACACTAACATGGAACATGGTTGGAACAGCGGGAAAAATAAATCAAATTATGCGAGCCCCAAACCCACTCCGGACTTGAAGGGGTGCGAAAGGGGGGGGGGGGGGGGGGACTGGTGGGGGGTCTCATTTTGTTGCGCGCGGCGGGGGTGCGGGGAGGGGGGGGGGCATTCTGCAAAGGACCTCCTGCACGACGTCTCATTCTCTCTCTCTCTCTCTCTCTGCCTCTCTCTCTCTCTCTCTCTCTCTCTGCCTCTCTCTCTCTCTCTCTCTGCCTCTCTCTCTCTCTCTCTGCCTCTCTGAACTCAACTGCCCGCGAAACTGACCCCAGGTACCCCCCCCCCCCCCCCGGGGGTGGTTTGGCCGACCCCCCAACCCTCAACATCCACCCCCGTCCCCCCCTCGACTCACTGGCAGAGCGCAGTGAGCGCAATCCGCGATCGCCATAACGTTCCAGCCGTCTCCCGCTGCGCTACTCGACCGTCCATTGCCCCCCCCCCCGGTTCCTTACACTTCTTTCTAGACACACACATACACCAACACCAGCCACAACCAGTTTTTGGTCTCTGCCGCGGTGGCTGGCCGCCGATGCCGATAGTTGCGAAACGGCATCCAAACGGCATCGTCCACGACCGTCGCAAACGACTACGCAATTCGCTCGACTCCAACCTTAGGTCCGCCCCGCCCGTCTGTGCGTCTGTTTTTGTATGTCGTGGCGTTTATGGGCTCCGCTTGGGATGCAGGAGTTGCTGCAGGAGGTTTGTCTCGCCGTCGTCGTCGCCGTCGTCGATGGCGAGGATTCCGCGTAAAAGGCGAAAACCGCGGCGCGGCGACCTACACGTCGCCCGCGACCCGCGAAATGAGAGAGAGAGAGAGAGAAATAGGAGTTGATGGCTGTCAGAAAAGCGGGGTTGAAGTGCAGCGCAGCGCAGGCAACGAAACGGAAGCGGCCCACAGACGCTCAACTTTATTTGTCAATGTTTTTAATGCATAAAATTGCATCGCACTGTCAGTTTTATTTTTATTCCTCGTTTTTTTTTTTTTTTTTGGGCAACATTGGACTAATCCTTAATGTTTCAATCAATCAGGGCCACAGGCGCATCGTGTTCGTCGTCTGTGGCCCACAGACGACGCCAATATTCAGTTACGCCTCCTCAATGTATTTTCAGCTGGCTGAAAATCTTCAACTTTTTTTTCGACACCAGCTTCAAATAGCCCACACACGATAAATACTACCATGATCAAAAATAAACCGGAATTTTAACTTTATTCCGCGCGGGCTTATCAATTTCGAATTGTGTTTTTTTTTTTTTTATTACGTTGACGGCTCTATTAGCGATGTACATGCCAAGTCTAAGCTTGCCAGCTCTTCATTTACAAAAAAAAATCTGCTTTGTCGTGTAACAACTCGTGGATTCTCCATGACGATAATGCGCCATCTCATAATGCGTTGAGTTTTCGAGAGTTTCTCGTCAAAAAACAAAACCAATACCATTCAACAACCGGCCAATTAACGTGATCTCGCACTATATGACATCTTCCTATTCAATTGACTCAAAAAACCACTACGAGGAACTCATTTTCAGAGTGTGGAGGCAATTAAGCTAAAATCGCCGGAGACACTAAAGACTATAACAAAAACCGAGTTCCAGAAAAGTGTTGAGGAGTGGATCAAACGCTGGCACAAGTGCATTGCATCCGACGGGAACTACTTTGAAGGGGACATTTGAATTTTGAAGAAAAAAACATGCACTTTTCTTTTTATGACCAAATTCCGGTTTAGTTGTGATCATGGTAGTATATTGGTGTCAGTCGACTTGCATGCAAGAGTTGACAAATAAAGTCGATGATCGTCTATGGGCCGCTTTAGGGCGGAACATTTTGCAACAGACAGCGCGCTGTGCACCAAATGGATTGTGGGCAAAAGTGGGCTTCATCTCATCTGGTTTCCTTGTCCCAGGGAATGCAGCTCGTGAGAGCGAGAGCGCACGGGAAGAGAGAGCGAGAGAGAGAGAGAGATGATGATGATGATGAAACGCGCCTGGAGCGCCAGCACCGGACCTCACAATCTTACTACCATGATCAAAAATAAACCGGAATTTGGTCATAAAAAGAAAAGTACATGTTTTTTCTTCAAAATTCAAATTGCCAAATTGTACACCTGTATTTTTGATAGAGTATTGTCACCATAACATTTTTGTATCATTTTTAATGTGTCTCAATTTAATTGTTTAACGTTGTTTTTTTGAATCAATTTTAAAAATCGCCATGACGTAAAAACTTGCAATGCAAACAAATCTCTGCTGTAAACGTAAATGAAGAGCTGGCAAGCTGAAACTTGGCATGTTGGCAAACAGAATTCAAAATTGATAAGCCCGCACGGAATAAATCCAAAATTCCGGTTTATTTTCGATCATGGTAGTATATGCTGTGTGTATTTGTGTGCCCAAGCTCAAGGTTGCAGTGGCAGACAAGCAAAAAAGGAAAAAGGAATAATAAAAAGGGGCAAAGGAGTGGACCGATGAGATGGAACCAACAAATTTGGGTTCTTCACCCTCTGACACGACACCCCTTCCCCCACGCCACCACACGAAAAAAAAAACAAGTCCTTGATAGCAAGCAACAACGAGCGGCTGCTCCGAGGGGATGATGCCCCATGGACGCCAATTGGCATTCCGATCTCGGCTCCGAGGCTCGGCTCGAGGCCAGTACAATGGTGCAGACACCAGGGGAGAGGGGAGAGGGGAGCCGTAGGGGCTGTGTGGGGCATCCGCGGGGGAGCGGCGGTCCAGAGCCAGAGACAGCCTTAGAGAGCAGAGAGTGTAAGTGGCGCGTTCGTCGCCTGCTGCTGCTGCTGCTGCCATTCGTTGAAGTCATTCGTTACGGGGCGTTAGCTACGGGGATGTTGGGCACCCCACGCGACCGACCTGGCTGCTGCTGCTGCTGCTGCTGCTATCCCGGATCCGGGCTGTCAGCGCATTTCACCACGCACCAAGGTAGAGGAATGGTTGGAACCGAGTGGGGGGAGGGGGTTGTAATGAAAATAGATTAGGAGCGGGGGGTGCCAGACGTGGGGGGTGGATTAGGGCAGAAAATCGGGGGGCTTCAGGGGGGGGGGGGGGACGCAAAGGCGCGATTGGCCACGGCCACGCCGTGATTCGTGATTCGCCCCCCCCCCACCCCCCCCCCCTCCTCTCTTATTCTCAGCCCCCGTGCATCCGTACCGTTTGTCGCGAGCGGGCCCCGTACAGATCCCTATTGTTGTATCCTGGGCCCCTTCCCCCACCCCCCGCCCCCCTCCCTCCCACCCCCCTTTTTTATTTTGCCACGGGGCGGGCCACGGGACTGGTGGGGAGTGGGGGATGAAATAATAATGAAAACGGAGATCCCGCAACCTCCCTCCCCGCCCCCCCCCCCCTCGACCGTATGAACGATATGCGGGCCAATTACATCGGGGACTCCTAATCTGCCAGCCAGCGAGCGGGTCCGCGTGTGTCGCACATTCGCAACGCCTGCTCGATTCGATTCGATTCACCTCCAACCCCCCTTCGCCCCCGGGGGTGGTGGTAATTTGAAGTACCGTAGTGCAGTCGGGTGGCCCCGAGAAACCACCCCCCCCCCCCCCCCCATTTCCGCCGGCTTCGATTCCCATTGATTGCCGAATCGTGAGACAGAGATGTGTATTTGTGTGTGCAGCGTTGGTGTTGGTGTTGCGCCCTTCCACCCCCCCCCCCCCCTCCCCCTTTTCATCCCTTTATTTGTCGGTCGTTATCGAGCGGCTCTGGAGCGCCGCGCTAACGGTAGATTGGACCGAACGCTTGGCCCGTGGTCCTGATGTATCCTCACTCTCTCTCTCTCTCTCTCTCGCTTGGTCTCTCTCTGTTGCTCTGTTGCTGGCCGATTGCTGACCATCCCCTGTCCATTTTGAAGATCGGAAAACTTCTTGGCCCGAGCAGCCCGCGAGCAGCAGGCGTGCTCAGCTCCTGGACCGCGCCGGAACGCCGAAGGTGCGCCCCCTCGCAAGCGAACCTGACCTTTACCCAGGTTGCACACCAAGCAGTATGGGGTGGTGAAGAGCAAACCGCTCGTCCAGATTACTATCATCACCCACCCCGCCCCGCCCCGCCCCGGTCGATCGCGGTGTGGCGTTCTATCTAGGGTGATTTATCGCTCGCCTGGCACGCCATCACCAAAAGGGATGAGGGATGAGGGATGCAAAAGTAAGGGGTAGTTTGCGAGGCGGGGGGGGGGGGACGGTGGAGCGGTGGACAATTTATGCGCCGAGGAAAATTGATCAACGATCTCTGATCCTCTCTGATCGGTTCGGCAACGACGACGACCACCACCATCCCTTAGATCATCCCTTAGTGAGTGGGGGCTTAGGGGCAGGCTCGCGCGCGCGGTTATCGTTGCCCTCCGATCGCTAGCGCTCGGCTGCAACCAGGCCACAAACCGTCGACGTCTTTCGCGCAGAAAAGCAGGAAAACTGTCGGTACCATTTTCCACCCCCACCCCCGTGTGCACCGGTGCACCACAGCCATACATAAACCGTGGGAGGGGGGGGGGGGGGGGGGGTGAAAGAGACACTTTTCCTGTGCCTTCCTGTGCGCCGTCGAGGTCGACCGATCGAGATCGAGCTCACAACGGGACGGGAAGCAGAACGAGCAGAGCATCACAGGGGGATGAAACCTCAAACAGGGGATGGGACTGTGCGGGGTGGTTAGTTAGGTGGCCTAACCCCCGTGCCGCAGGCTGATCACGACCGTGTTCCCGTTCCCATTTCCCAGCACACGCTCGCTCGCTCGCTCGCTCGCTGTGTGCGTCCAAAGATGGAAAAACCCAAAGGAAGATGGCCGACCACCTCGATCTCGTCCTCGTCCACTCTGGCCACTGGTTTCCTCCCTGGTACCGAGCAGCCAATGCGCCCGCGGAAGTAAGTCTCTCTAGAGCGGAATCTAGGTTACGGCTCCGGATCGCAGAGCATCGACGGCGAGCGAACGGGAAGATCCGCGAGAGCTAAAATAAAATAACAAAAAAAAAAAAAAAAATAACAAAAAAAAAAAACCACAACAACCAGCGCCTGCCCGCCAGAGGCCATACCGCTCTTCTTCTGCTGCTTCACCTTCTTATTCTTCTATCGCTCTTCCTTCCCATCAGCAAAAGGGGCCTCAAAAGGACTGGATGGCAGGCCTGGCAGGCAGGCAGGCAAACCGGCTCCGGCTCCGGCTCGTCGCAACCTTGAGTTGCGCAAGACGACGCCACCGCTTGCCGTGCAGGATGCTCTTCGCTTCGCGCTTTGCCGTGTTTTTTTTTTTTTATTTTGCTGCTTGCTGCTTTCCTTTCTCTCTTCTCTTTTCTTCATTCATTTCCCTTGTCCCTTTTTTGTGTTTTTACTGCTGCTGCTGCTGCTACTGCTGCTCAGCATCCCAGCACAGCTCCCTGGTGGAGGAAAACTGGAACCAAAAGTCGAAGGCCTCGCAACGCATTGGCGCACACCGCCAGGGTCGGGCGATGTAGTCTTGCCAGCAACACCAAGATGGAACCGATATGCCGCGAGAGCGCGAGCACGAGCGAAAGATGAAGGGACAGGAAGCGACTGCGGGAAAAGTTGTGGAAAGGGGGGGAAGGGAAGGGAGGGGAGAGGGGTGTCACGGTTTTATGCGCGATCGCGTAAATGACATTACGGATCGATCGCTTACCCTCACCGGCCACTCCGAAATGGGGGCCCCTTTTCGGTCCGAAACGGAGAGAAATGCAGAGAGAGAGAGAGAGAGAGAGAGAGAGAGCAACAGAGAGAAAGAAATAGCGAGAAGCATCTAACACGACACCCGTTAAAGGGGTGGCTAGGGTTATGGTTTTCAATGTTTTGAAATTTAAATTAGATTTTTCATGAATCTTTGCATCCTTTTTGCAGAGTTTTGCGGTAATGTTTTGGATCAATCGAAGTAAAACGTACAAAGATATTGATTTTTTTAAAGTCGCACCTTCATGTCGCGACCCAATGTTTCGCCGCTACTGTGCAGCGCGTTTCCCAAAGCCAAAACATTTTCAAAGTCGATGCACATCGTACCATAAAACATTACTGATGGGAACCTTTTTTATTCTTTTTTTAAACATTTGATCAGGACACTATTTTCTACGCATTTCCGTAGTCTCTTCACATAAAATATTGATACATTCTTTACAATTATTATGTAAAACACGTTTTCTTTAGGGGGGGGGGGGGGGCTTCGGTATTTTCGGGCCAAAAAAAGGCCCGTTTTAGACGATTTTTTGTGACGTAACCTTTCGTTTTATTTCTCTAAAATGAAGGGCATATTAAACAACAACTTTTGAAGAATATATAGTTCTACTTTGGAGAAAATTTAATGAAAACTTCATCCATGCCATCATATTCATGAAGGGGCGTCTACGAAAAGGTACTTTTTCCCGGTGCCCATCGTAGCTGCCTGATGGGTAATCAGAAAAATATAAATCGATACTCGTTTGAAAGATTATAAGTTTATCTAGGTAGCCCCGGTAGTGTTAGGTACCCCCGGTAGGGTATCTAGGTAGTGTTTTTGGTGAATTTCCTATTTTTCGATTTTTGACAGATTTTTGAAGCTGAAAAAGTGATGCTTTTTGTCATTTTGCCTAAAAACTCGGTTTTTAAAGATTTGTTTACAAAAAAGTATCAACAATTTTAATGATATCTCGACGAGACTATCTGGCAAAGAGTGTAAAGTTTATGCGTTAAAAATTTAAAAACGATCGGTTCAGTAGTTTTTACGGTACGATGGGTAAGCGACTTTGAAAACGTTGGTTTTGCGGGAAACGCTCTTCAAAGTAGCGAAACGCGGATTTTCAAAAATCTGTATCTTTGTCCGTTTTTCCTCGATTGATCCAAAACTTTTACACTATACTCTTGAATGGATCAACTTTCAGGGAAAAATGTTGAACACATGTGTCACAAAATAAAAATAAATACCGAAGTAAAATCGTATCGTTTTAAAATTCAAAATGCTACCAAAAAAAAATGAAAATTCATCAAATGCGTGACGGATGAACCACAACTTAACAAACCTTCTCCAATATACAACTAAACATTCTCTAAAACATTGTAGTTCAAAATGAAATTGAAGTAAAAACATAGAAAGTTTAATGATTTCTTCACAAAAATTCTTCATAAATGATTCTTTCTTTTACACGAATTAACCTTAGCCCCCCTTATGGGTGAACGTGGTGGTGGTGGTAGAAAAATAGTAGAAGATTGAAAGAAAGACAGAAAGACAGCAAAAAAAAAACACGAAGAAGTAGTAGAAAGAAAGACAGAAATACGGAGCGACGGTGCGCAGCGCTGGATGCTGGATGCTGGCCGCTCGGTCGCTGGCTCGTTTTCCTGCGCAACCACACCCTGCGTGACGCCGTCGTCGGCCGCACCTTTCACCACCGCGCGTGCGAGCGTGTGAGTGCACGGCTGTACTCTGTGCCGTGCCGTGCCGGGGCCGCAGCTGCGGCCCACGGTTTGGCCACCGACTTTCACTTTCCTCCTTTTGGTTAGTTGGTTGGTTGGCCCGACTCGGTTCGATTTGACGCTAACGTTAACCCTGGCGGCCTGGCGCGAAACGGCGCCGCTAAACAAAGCAGGAAGCACGGAGCCCATTTCATTCCAGCTGAGCTGAGAGAAGGGCGGCCGAGAGAAAGGCGGCAGTCCATTGCATAACGTAACATTGCCACAAACGGAGGGAACGGCCCGGTCCGGCCATCCGGAGCGATCCGGTGCGCGCGAGATGCGAGCCCCCCGAAACAAGGTCCCAACCTCGTGGAGGAGAAGGTGAAGTGCGCTTTTTTTTTAGTTCTCTTCTACATTAAAAAAAAAAAAAACAAAACAAACAATCGCCGACCGCAGTTGTTTACTGGCCGAAAACATTCGAAAGCAAAAATCAAAACAACGACGTTCAACTGGTGGCAGTACTTTTTGTGTTGCTGTTGATGTTGTGGGGCCACCCTTGTCACCTTCCTGTATGTGTGGCGTGTAGGCTTTGGGCCACAATGGGAGGAGGAGCCGCTTATCACTTTAATCTTGCATTCGTTTAAAACTAATTAACAAATCCTCCGCGATCCAAGTAATGATGCATCTCAAGTGTAGTCAAACTTGGCGGCACAAATGCGTATCAATATAATGCAAAGAGTGCCAAACCGAATAAAGCTTGGAACACCTTAAATGGACAAAAAAGGGTGAAAAAAAAATTCTGCACACTCACTATGAAAACTCCGGGTTTGACCGGAGAAAAATCTCCAAAATTTCAACCAAAGCTCGAAACACAATTCTCAAACGTTCCGTGGGACTCTTACGTTGAATCGGGCATTAATAAAACAGGCAAAGAAGCGTAACACATGCCCAATTCTACGGATAAAACTTAATCAGACAGCTTTCAACCGATCCTGGAATCTTTCAGTGTAATTTGAGCTCTTCAAATATTTTTGTGGGAAGGTTTGAGATGGTATCATGCCAGGAAACAGCCAAATAGTTCCATAGAACAACGCTTGATTGCCAAAATCCTTGCAACGAAGCCGTACGAACAATTGTTGAACGAATTGGAACCATGCGGTTTGATGGACGATGAATCTCACGAAAACTGCATTTTGCCATAAACTAGTAAGCGAATTTGACTTTAGCAATCACAGACGGATTACAATAGGAAGGTTTTAGTTCATTTGTGCGGATAAGATAAGATGCAGTTTTGGTTTGAAAACGAAAGTTTTCATGGCGGGAGGATCCATGAACGGCGATTTGTACAAAGAAGAATGCCGGGAAAAGATCATTCTACCTTTCGTTAAACCTCTTAAAGGTCCCGTTAAGTTCTGGCCCGACTTGGCAAGCTGCCATTACAGCACAGAGATCATAAATTGAAATCGAAACAACATTGCATTGATTTCATATAAAAAATCTTCAATCCACCAAATTGCCCACAGTATAGTCCAACATCATTATATTGGGCTATTATGGAATAAAACCTTAAGGAACGATGCAAAATTATAAAAAAAAATCATGCTGTAATGTACAAATGGTGGGAAAACATAGCCTGAATGAGACTTTTTCCACTACTGCGCAGCAAATGATGTGTCGCATAAAGCCAAAAGTGCGTAAACTCATACGTAACGTGGCACAATAATTTGCACGCTATTTTTTCGGATAGCTAGATAAAATACCTACCAAATGCCACCTTTACCACGTGTATAGCTTATTTCTGGCCTGAGATATGTCCTATTTTATGCTGCCAAATAATAACTGTTCCAAGCTTTACTAGCAAAATGCTTAGTCTGCCTCCATGCCATAGTACAGGGACTACCCTTCCTACTCAAGGATGCGGTATTGAGCAAATAAAATCCCATCTATATAAAATGCAGTCGAGGCACAGTAACAATTGTCTCTTAAACACTCACCGCCTTGTGAGAATCCTTAGGTAATTAGGAATAGCGTTCATTATACAATTTATGATAAGGCTAGGATTAAGATCATATTTTTTATGTAATGTAGCAGGTTTTTTCTTTAATCTTCCTCCCTGGAATATATCCTGACGCCCCCCCCCGGGGTAACTCAACAAGCTAGGAACACTCTCGGTGCGATCACTCTTACGGAGAGGCTGCAGATGCTCGTTGCAGCCAGGGAAGTGAAGAGACAGTCAGCAGTACTGCACCGAATCAGTTACAAGTGCTGGGCACCGTACCGTAGCTCAAAATTGTCACTAGTTACCGGGGGAAAAAATGGAGAAAAAAAATTGATTCCACTGCGCAATGATTAACAGGAAAGATGGATGAAGGCAATAGCCAATGTTGTTACATTCATAATTGATTGATTGACTGTAAAATCCCCTCTCAATACAACTGCCAACTGGAGCACTATTTGGCGGCATTGAAAACAAGACAAAAAAAACGGTAAATAAAAACAAAACAATCTTTTGCACACTGCAACGCAACAAACATTCTTTCTTCGTCGAATACTGTTTCGAAAGAAGCAAAAAAAAAAACGCAGCTAGTGCGAATGCACAAGGTTCTAACCTGACCCTAGTCTGGTCTGGGAACCGCTAGTCTGTTCTGGCCCCCGTCTGACCTTCTGCCTGTTTCACGCTCCGGACAGAAAAAAAAAAACACACACTTAACTAAATAAAATAAAGCCCCCCAAAAAACAAACCCAAAAACAACAAATTTTGCACACCAGCAGTGCCAGCAAAAAGCGGGCGCCTCTTTCCTCACAACTTGCCTGCCCACGTGCACACATGCGCACGCACCTACGAGTTCCGGGAGGGTAAGTTTGATTGCAGAAGACAGCATCAGGTCCGGTGCCGGTATGGGGCGGCTTGCTTCCATTCCGATTGATTGTAGAGCGGCGAAGGGCGATCGCCGATCGATCGAAAAAGGCTTGCTGTTTGGGTATGGTATGTACGTGCCCTGCCCCACCTGCCTTCAGAAATACCTGCATGCAACGAGAAGAGCAGAAAATGGCCGGTGTTAGATGATGGCAGGAGAAAGGCAGTGATTTGATTTTATTGTAAGAAGGGGAAAAGTATCTCCGAAGGAAACCGAGAGCCCGGAGCCGAGTCTAAGCTAAGAATAATAGAATCCCCACCCCATCCCCTTTCATTCGGACACCCCTAGCAACGCCGGGCACACCAATCCGCGCGCTGGTCGCTGGCCAAAGTTCACTGACCCAGTTCTCGCAGTCCGGGGGGGGGGGGGGGGGGGGGGCGGAGGTGCGGTCGTTTCACTTTCATTTTGTCGCACGCTCGCATTGGGGTTTTTTTTTTTAGTTAGGGGGAGGTGGAATTGCCGCAAAACACACATACACCCCCCCCCCCCCCCCCCCCCCCAGAAACCCGGTGGTGAATAGGGAAGTGCGATTGATTCGACCAAGACCTACGAAACCCCCTGCGCCTGCTGCTAGATCCTTTGCGCCCCCCCCCCCCTTCACCCCCGACTACCCCTTGTGGAGGGGGTTAATTACCGAAAAGCGAACCCAGCGGTGTTGCTTTGTGTTTGTGCCGCGCCGCCTTGCAGTGGGCAAGGCAACACAGGGCACCTTCCTGCCGGTGCCGATCAGGGAGGACTCTCTCCCCACCAGCAGTCCAACGGAGGACAGAACTCGCTTCCAGGTTGAGCCGGGAATGGCGGAAATGCAAGCGAGACGTTTTGCGAAACGCAAAAACAAAAAAAAAAATGAAAAATTCCCGGTGCGCGTCTTGCGACGATGATGCGACGTCGACGGCCGGAAGAAAAAGGTGCCGTGCCAGAGCGAATTAGCCCCACAGAGGAGTATTTGGTGCCAAAAAGCTGGCCAAAAACTCCGGAGCGTAATATCGGGTTTTTTTTTTTTTCTTGTATTCCAATTTACTCTTTTTGGTAATTTTAAAATATTCTACACATCAAAACACTACGTCCACAAAACCTACGTAACTCAATCAATGGTTATACAATCCACCATCGCTGTTAGGTTTTGGGCTGTACTGGGCTGAACGGTGACTGGGTGGCAGCTAAAAAGCTGAAAGCTTGCCCGCTAGAAATTCCGACAGCATTAGAAAAGAGCAAAAGTCTCGAGAATCGCACGCCAGTCGATTAATTATTCCTCGTGGCTCCTCTTTACCGATTTTTCCATGAAATTTTTTGTGAAATATTGGGGGGTTTTCAACAGTTTTCTACAAACTTCTGTAGTTATTTTAATGCGCTAGTGCTGTTTCTAGGAAATATTTGAGCCAGATACCTTAAAAACCTATTTTAATGTTGAATAACTCTGCCATTTTTCAACCGATTTGGACAAATTGGGCCAGTTTGTGAAACTTTAATCTATGCCATTTTACTAATGGTTCACTTCACGTTAAAAAAAGCGGACCGAAATTGTCACACTTTATAGCGAAAATAATCAGTCAACAGTGGAAACTGCGATCGTGCAATGGATGATGAAGAAATGGTGGTTTCCTCCTTTACATATGACGGTGCTGGGCTTTTTTTCTGTGGGTCTATTTGAATGTTAAGTTTTTTGCAAACAAATTGAAGACTGTGAAACATTTTGAAGCAAATATTGCAGCTGAAATTACCAAAATAACTCCCTAAATGTTGGCAAATACAATGCCAAATGTCCGAAAAAGGGGGCGATTTTTGTCTGCCGACTGAATATTATATTTTGAGTGTGGCACAACAAATGGCATAGAATAACCGAAACAAAACTGGTTTATTTAGAAAAAAAAATGGGTTAAAAAATGACAGTGAGTTATTCAACTTTAAAATAGGGTATCCGCCTGATGGCGCACCCTGTATGTTGGGGCAGAAATTAGGACCTTCTAAAAGCGGGACAAAGCGGGAAGGTGCTAGAAAGCGAAATCCAAACGCCGATTCAAGCAGCAAACTTCGAGCGCAGATGGATTGCGACCCGACTTTTTCTTCTTCTTCTTCTTCTTCTTCTTTTTTTTGTGGGGATATACGGAACCAACTATATTAGTGGACGGTGCCCCCCCCCCCCCAAAAAAAAAGGGGGCAAATATCAACGAAACCAAAAAACAAAAAAAAAGGGATCAACGCTTGACAAATCCGGTGTGTCTTTGTTCATTGGTGTGAAAATGGCAACACAACCGTATTCCTAGCGAGCATGATGGCTGGTTTTGGCCAGCCATTGGCTCAAACTGTTCCTCCTGTGCAGCGCCAGGAGAATTCCCGTTTTGTCGGTTTTTGTTGTTGTTGTTGCGTTTGTCTGCTTTCTGTACAAAGCACGCCTTCACATCTCGCTCGCCTTCTCTCTCTCTCTCTCTCTCTCTCTCTCTCTCTCTCTCTCTCTCTCGCCTCAAAAACAAAAAGTCTTTTTGAGGGGGTGGGGAAATGGGGGGCCGCTTGACTTCTTCGAGCTGTCGTTGGTCAAGCAAACGACAGTAGGTAGTAACGGTGCTGCTGTTGATTGTTATGATTGCTGCTGCTGCTGCTGCTGCTGCTGCTGGTGCTGGTGATTCGGCTTTCTTCGGAGTTGAACTTTGACCCAGATTCGAGCGCCGGTCCCCCCGCCCCCTTCACCGCAATCGTTATATACGTTGCTAGCGTGTGGTGTCGCGCACAGCAGAAGGAGCAAAGGCGAGCGGACGACCCCGCGTAAAACGGGACGCCGTCTTTCGCGCGATTCACATATCCTGCCTGGCCACTGCCAGCGCCGCTAGCCGTGAGCCGCTTGGAGCTCCAAGCTAATTACCCTCCAACCAAACGCACCAACACAGTGGCAGTTGGTCTGTGAGCTGGAAAGGGGCAAAACAACAAAAGCCGTGGCCGGGCACAGGCCGGCCGGCCGGCCGGCCGGCCAGCTACACACAGCCTGCTGCTGTGATGCTAATCAGTCACTCAACCTCAAACCAGCCAGTTCTCAACGGCGCTCGACTCCCGTTTTCCGGTGGTTTTGCAGAGCAAAGATCACACTACAGAAAGCTAAAAGCAACGCGGGAGGCCAAACGCTATTTCTAGATGGTTTGCATTCCGGTGCGTCCCGCCGCCAAATTCTGCAGCGTGTAGGCGGACCACGCTGGACCACCACCACCACCACCACCACAGGGTCAGGTCAGAAGGTAACTGCGACGCGACACGAATAAAATGAACCTCAAAGCACCACCGGCTGTTGCTATTTCCATCGCAGCGCACCGATCGAATCGCACGAAGCAGTCCGTGTGGGGGGAAGAGTGTGTGTTTTGCTTTGCTGGCAAAATGCTGCGTGCCGATTGATTTGTGGTGGATGACAGACACAGGCAGCGCTACCTGCGATACTATACGATGCAGCAGGGAAGATGGTGTTGGTGGCAAGTGCTCCCAAGCGTTGCAGGCGAGCGAGATGTGATTGATTGAGCGAGCTGCTGCTGCGGCTGCTGCTGGTGCTGTCGATGAGATCACATCTGCCGCATGAGTCTACTACTAACTCACATGCGATAGCACGCGGAATTCGGATCACTTATCACGCACGCAAACAGACACAACACGGCGACACGGTCCCGCACCGGACTGGAGCTTCCTCAAAACTCGGTGGTTTGTGGGCGCTCTCCTACTGCGGGACTGATTTCACTGACTCATCTCGCACGGGAATAGGGCCACGCACGCACGCACACACATTCACACAGGACACGCGAGGCTTTCGTCGAAACAAAAAAACACAAAAAAAAAACAAGCAACACCACGGCTTCACGGTTTCGTCACCGTCCGAATGACCGTCCGCACCGAGCGCAGTCCGACGCACGTCTAAGCGGTGACCAGCGCTGGCCAGTGGGTTTTTATGTATTGGCCTGCCGAATGCCGAGAAGGAAGACTCTTGAAGGATTCTTCCAACCTCTCTCCCCAGCCAGCCAGCCAGCCAGCCAGCCAGAGATGGCTACCTCGTTGATTACCATACACCGCGCTGGCCGCGCCGAAGACGCCCGCCAGGATATGAGTTCTTTCTGCACCCCCCCCCCTCCCCCTTTCATCGCCTCCTTGGACCTTGGTGCTGTGACGCGGCTTGGAATGCCACGCGAAGGTTCTCTAACGTCCCCTTTTCCCTTCGTGCCAGTTAAGAGGTGGAAGGCAAGGCTCGGTGGTGATGGTGGTGGTGGTGGTGGTGGTGGTGGTGGTGGTGGTGGTGGTGGTGTTCGTGGTCCACTTTCAGATCCACTCGGCCCGGGCACCGTGGAGCACCGGGCATTCGGGCTCCCCATGGTAACAGCACTGACCACAACAGGAACTGAACTGAACTGTAACTGGACCTAGCTACCACAACACGGGACACGCCGTATGTATGTGTGAATCAGCTGCATTCGGAGCGGCCACTTATCACGTACGCGTAGAATATTTGCCACCAACTGCAGGAGGAGAGGAGCGTGGCAGGATGGGGGCAAAAGGGTGCCCTAGAGTGACCACAACCCCAAAAATCCCGCGTGTCCCTGCGGCTGTGTTTGACCGTTGCGTTTGCCGAAATCACAGAAATAATGCGAGCGGGCAGGGGATGATGGCCACGCTAAACACACACGGGGGGGGTGGGGGTCACCGGGCATCCTATTCGTCTAACCAGTCTAACCAGGCTGGTAATCCCGCTGGTTCCGAGTTGAAAAGTGCCGAAAAGCAGCTCTCTCTCTCTCTCTCTCTCTCTCTCTCTCTCTCTCTCTCTCTCTCTCTCTCTCTCTCTCTCGCTCTCTCTCTCTCTCTCTCTCGCTCTCTCTGCTCCTCAAGAGCGGGCACTTTGTGGGCACTTTTCAACCCCCACCCCCACCACCCCCACCACCCCCCCCCCCCCCACTCTCCTGGTGTGGTCGCGCGCCACGGGCTCGTCCTGTGTGTCCAATGGGCAGAAGCATGGTCGGTTGTTTCGGGAGGAAGTTGTTGTCAACCCCCACCCCGCCCGCTAGCAACCCTCTTCCCCCTGTAAAACCAACCCCATGTGGTTCCACTGGACATGAGGTGTGGTCGCCGTCGTCGTCGTTGAAAGTAAAAGTGATCTAGCACACGGCTAAATCGGATCGGATGGGCTGTTATTGAGCAGGCCCGCGTACGGCGGTGGCGAAGGGAGTGATGGAGTGGTAGTGATGCGCCCCCTCCAACCCCCTTCCACGGCCCGTGTCACGTCGATTCGCTATCAATCGGGCTGTTAATGTTGTGGGTTGCACGCGACGCGACGTGACGCGCACTGACACCGAGGACCACAAACAACCCCTCCCCCCCCCCCCCACGAGAGGGGGTGAACGAGGGGGTGTTTTGTGTGTTTGTGTTTTGTGGGGGCAAACCACCTTTGGCCCCGGCGCCCAACCTTGAGCCTTGGGACGCTCGCACCCTCACCCCCCCCCCCCTTCCGCCCCCTAATTCCACCCTCTCTCAATTGCTTCAATTTTCGCCCATTTTCCCCCCGGGGGGGGGGTGGGGGGAATAGCGGAAATGAAGTGAACGAGCGTGGCCTCAGCGTGATGATTATGATGATTATGGGCGGAGTGATAGCAATGTCGGTGAAAAATGCGGGGGGTGGAAAAACGGGGGATGAAATGGACCCTGGAAACCCGTTGGTGACCTTGGGAGCTCCATTAGTGATAGTGATTATACATCGTTCACCATGGACGGGGGCCTACACACTTTGTAAAACATACAACCACACCCCCCAAACCCACCACACCCACCCCCCTTCTCGGTGCAGTTCGGAATCGTATCGGGCGCGCTAAATACCTCATGTCGTGTCCAGCTAATATCCGTTGTGCCAGGAGATCGGAGCAAGGCCATCGCCAACCCCAGATACCCGGCCACCGGCCGACCGGGGGGTGGGTAGCGTAACCCGGATTTTTCACCCCCTCGGTTTTGGGGTTGAAATGACGATGATGGCGGTGATGGTCGGCCGGTATCTATCGAAGGCATCGAAGGAGGACCACTTCGCACTCTATATTTACTTTTACGCGCGCGCCCCCCCCCCCCCCACCCCCCACCCACCGGTACTCCCTGTGCAACAACAGCTAAGTAAGTCAAGGCGTCCAGGTGGTGGTCCTGGTGGTTTCGCCTTTAAACAATAAAAAAAAAAAAAAAAAAAAAAAACAACAAAATATCACTCGCGACCTTGCGCTGCGATCGTGTTTGCAGATAGGACCCCGCACCCTGGGCCCTCAAGGACTCGAGCGCGTCACCGGAAACGGCACCACCGGGCAAACGGAGCGGCGCTGATTGTGGGCTTGCTCGATGAGTGCTTTAACGATGATGATGATGAGGGTGATGATGAGGGTGAGCCCGCTAATGACTTTCGAGCGCCACGCCATTCACGTGCGCGGCCCCAGGCCCAGGCCCAGGTATCCCGAAAGAAAACTCCCGGATAATCGGAACAAATGGGCAACCATTTGTCATAAAACACGTTATCAGGCACCTGGGGTGGCACTAGCATCTCACCACCGCTACCATCTATTAATGGATCCGTTCGCCACGATAACGCACTACCAAGGTCACACACAGGACCACGGCCAGGCTAGGCGAAAGTGAACACCGGCCCGCGCCAGAACCTAAAAGAAAAAAAAGGGGAGAAAAAAAAGAACAAAAGGGGGAGAAGCACTTAACCAACTGATCAGCGCTGGCAGAGGCAGCAGCAGCAGCAGCAGCCACCGTCGCCGTCGCCCCTCGCATTGGAAGATTGGATTGGGATTTTTTGTGGGTTTTCAATTCACGTTTCATTTTTGGGAGGTTCGGTGGCGCGGTTTTAATGTTGCAGCATGGGAAGGGGTTGTACTGAAAATTCCAAACCCCCCGGCCAAGGGTGACGCTGTTAAGAGCATAAGGCATAAGGTCCAATTGGGCGAGGTCGTGCCTGAGCACGAGAAACGAGCTTGCGAAGCTTCCCCCCCCGGGAGATCAGGGAGAGCTCTATGGGGGTTCGAGAAAACAGGACTCCACTACCGCAACAACCTTGCAACTCTCTCTCTCTCTCTCTCTCTCTCTCTCTCTCTCTCTTTCTCTTTTTGGAAACGCATATCGTGCGATAATTTTTCCGTTTTTTTTTTTTTCTTCGTTGGCTTACTAGAAGAAGCAAATAATTATAATACGTGGGCGGAACAAATATAAATTCCTCTTTTCGTTCTACTGTCACAAAAACGGAGTGAGAATGTTGCCGAATTTTTGTCGTTGTTTAGTTTCTTTATCAGGCAGGAACGTTCTTTAGCCGTTTGGGGGCCTCTGGGCACATTATGGCAACGGGGGCGCTCTCCTTTTGGGCACTTGGAACGAAGCCACTACAATAAAACTAAGCACAATTTTTGTTCAATTTTTACGATTACAAAGTAAAAGATAAAATTTGTACCAAAATCATGAAAGTACACCCCTGCTGCTGGTGTACCGCAAGGTAGTGTGCCCACTATTTTTTAATATCCTTATTTCGGACATACCCAAACTAAAGAAGTGTGAGCAGTACCTTTACGCGGATGGTTGCGCAATTAGTGTTTCCGGGAAAAAATCCCAAAACTATCCCATCAGAAACCTCAATCATAATCTAAATAGTTATAACAAAAACTGTAAGGATTGAAAGATGAAAATTAATAAGGATAAATCGGAAGCAGTATCTTTGCCGCGCAGCACTAGCGTAGGAATCCCCTGGCACAATACAATTAAGTATGTAGGAGTAACATTAGACTCTAGATTAACTTTTAGAAACCCCATGGAAGATAGAATCTTCAATAGCGAAAAAATGCCTGAGACGCTTTATGGACTAATGAGCAGGAAATCAAAGTTAAACGTTAAAAACAAATTACTATTTTATACAGCGATAGTGCACCGTATGCGATAACGTATGCTTCGCCAGTGTGGGATAAATGTGCAAATACCCATATTAAGAAACTGCAGCTAACTCCGAATAAGTTTCTAAAAATGTTCAGCAATCTTCCAACCTGGCACAGCACAAAAGACGTGCATGCGAGAGCAGGTATCGACAAAATCTCATCATTCATTTCGTAAAATTAGTAGCAAATACAAGTTCAATTTCGTTTATATTAGTTTATGTTACAGAAAAGGAGGATTAGTTTTATATTACAGAAAGCTATCAGTTAGCGGGGTTTTTTTATGATAAGTTTTTTTTCCCGTCCACTAAAGATCAAACGCAGCAGTTGATCATTGCTAACGCAACCAAACAGGCCAAATACTGCTAAGTTTGCAACAGTGATGAGAGAGGGACTCCCCAAGCTCACTCAATCTCCTTCTTCGTCTTTGCTGTAACGCACAACACGATTTATTCAATAAAAATTACTTACTACTACTACTGTACCAAACCATGTACCGAACAAAATAAAAGACCTAAAAATGTGCTAAAAATAGAATGTTATACCAATGGACTCTGTCAACTTAAAATCGTATCTTTCTAGCGAAAACCTACCAAATAGGCTTGTGCAAGTTGTGCAAATTATTTTCAATATAAAGTGTGACAATTTCAGTACGCTCTTTTAACGCGAAGTGATTCATTAATAAAATGACATAGACTGACGCTTCAGCCTCTGGCCTATTTGTCTAAATCGGTTGAAAAATGGCAGAGTTATTCAACTTCAAACTAGGGTACCGCCTGATGGCGCACCCTGTATCTAATCTATGAGAGCATCTTAGAAAACGTAGGTGTCAAATTTAGCTGCTCACTCTATAAAATACCAATCATACCATTGGAGGTTCTCGTCTAAAAATAAGAGAGGATTCTAGGCACCGCCTATGCCTATGAAATCATCAGGACTATCCAAATTATACTTCTACTTCATAAAACAAAGACCACTTACGGTAGAAAGATTGGAGAGAAGAAATGTTCCGATGCCAACAAAACATCCGAGATTACTTGTGCTCTAGAACTAAACAATGCACGATTGAGCTTAGCCTCCCTAACATGCCATGTCGAGTCGCATGCTAGTTCCAGAAGGTTCTGCTGCTGCATTGGAGTTTAATGTAAGTTAATCAATCGCTTTCGGATCGGATTTTGTACGGGCTAGTTTTGCAAGAGCGTGGCGCTGGTGTCAAAGCTGAGCGACCCAGAAGAGGAGTTGATTTTCTGTTGCAATTTAGTTGAATTTGACGTAATTTGTACATCATTTTGCCTTGGCCGTAATTGAAATAATTGATTTTTTGCAGCCTTCGTTGCTCAATTGCGTAATTTTGTAAATGCTTCTTTTAGCGGTATTTGATGTTCTACGACCATTGCACCCTAAAGCATCCCTAAAATATTCAAAAACAAAAATGACATAATTATTGACATTCCAACGAAGATTGTCGGTTGGAATTGATTTCTGATTAACAGAATTTCTAATGAACAGAATGAACACCAATTAACATGAAGCAAATGCAATTTTTCCCCTGGTTTCTAATCATTTTGATTTTTCAGGCAAACTAGCAAACGTTTGTGCAAACCAGCAGAGATTTGGGGGCAGGCCCAACCAGCGCAGGGTCCGGGGCATGAGCCCATTATGACCCATGGGAAAGATAGCCCGGTTGCCAGGAGTGTAAGAAGCGCGCTGGAACACCTCCTGGCTCTCTGGGTGTGTCCACCGTAACGATTTCGGAGGAAAAAGTACCTTCGCCATTAGTGCAGCGTGTTTGACTAATGCTCCAAATTCAACATCTTCAATTGCCTATTTGACATCCTTTTATGCTTTTATCCAATTAACATGCTGACTGCAGAGAGAAGCATAAAATGCTCTCCATTTCTTTTCGAAATGTCCTGGAATTTCTCAAGAAAATGTGCTCATGGCGCACTTCAACCTCAACCGTACCGCTACACTGTCCCCGGAGCAGCCGGATCTTGTATCGTTTGCAACAATTTGACTCCTAGCAAAACAGCAGCAGTCACAGCGAAGACAGGAACGAGACCAGCGATCGGAAATTATTATCAGCACACGCCATTCAAGGAAATAGCAGAACTGAGGACTTAAAAAGCAAGCAGAAATACAGCCAAACAGATCCATTAAACGTAAAAATAAACGAGCAAAGACTGAGCGACACTGAAACTGCACACTTGAATTCGTGAACAATTGCTCAATTTTCAAGGATCGCACCTGGTGGGGCAAAAGTGCGATTCGAATGGATGTCTAGGAATTATGTATTTTAACCATTGAATGGTCACTTGATTGTGCTGGTACTTTTACAGTAGGAAGGTAAATGGTTGTTGAATCAATCAATGCTTTTTTGTTTTTTTTCAGTTGGAACTTTATTTGTTTTTTCAACAAAAATCAAAATCCACTAAGCCAGTCGCACCATTGTGCCCTACCTTACTCTACGATGTTCTTGTAAATAAAAGTAAAATTCCTTTTTCGGGATCTTTAAGCAATCTTTGTGCCTAATGTTCATTTGGGCAGCATCCTGTTTTTTCAACTTTACAACAAAAACATAAAATAAAATAAAATAAAATAAAGCGGGGTAAAGGGGTGAGAGGGCGTTATCGCAGCCGATTCTGTACCTTTGTGCCCCTCTGTCGCTGTCGGCGCGGGCAAGAATCGTCGATGTCGGTTCGGACCTCGAGTGGTCGAGGGGATGTACCCCTTTAGACGCCCAACAACCGCGTGCCGGGATAGACAAAGAGCGTGTGGGTGCCCGCCTGGGTTTGTGTGTCTGCATTCAAAAGCACGACCGCTCATTCTCTCTCTCTCTCTCTCTCTCTCTGTCCGGTTACTTATGGCAATCGTTTAGCGTCGAAGCAGGGGATGGGGATGGAGATCGCGGGCGGGTGGTGACCGGACGAGTAAGAACAAGAATAAACGATGCGATCGCGAACGACAGAGAGAGTCAGAGAGAGAGAGAGAGAGAGAGATGAGAGACGTGCGAGGGAACGAGAAGCGACCAAGCGACCAGGGTCCCAGCGAAAAAACGGGTTTTCTTTTTTCTGTCCGGAGCCCCCCCCCGGGTCGATGGCAGCAAACAGGGCACACGAAAGTCAGAACGATCGATTCGGTCCGGAGTTGGAGTTTTTTGGGGGCGATGGCGACGACGACGCCCGGATCGGCCCCGATGAGCGATCGAAGATGAATGAGCATTTCCCCCCCCCCCCCCGCCCGGGTTGTTCCAGGGCACGGAGAAGGAAAAGGGAAGGGGGGGAGGGGGAGGGGGTGCTAGTAACGGTAATGGTTTGCCCTGTTGCTGCCCCTTCTTCTTCTTCTTCTTCTTCCTACTGCCTGAAGGAGGAAGAACCGGTCGACCGGCGGTTCGTCTGGTGGCCACCACACTTTCTACTTGGCACCCTCTAGAAGGGCACGCAGCTATGCACCCCTCCCCCCCTCCCCCTTCCAGGCTGAGACCCGCTAATGAGTGCAGTGACCAATCTCGCAATCCCCATCCCCTAGCCCAACACCATTTTCGAGGATATTTTCGGGTGATCACGCTGATCGGTCAAGCCTCCCTCCTGTGCCATCTGAAACAACCATTTCCTGGTTTTTTTTTTGGGGGGTGGGGGGTGGGGGGGGGGGGTGGGGTGGGCTACCCCCCCCCCCCCCCCCCCTGGTGTGGAGATGTGAGTGAGTTTATGGGCTCGGGGCTGGAGCTCGGGGTGCTCCGATGAACCGATTCGGCGCAGCACCGGCGCAGTGGGGTTGAGGGTGCGTCCACCCACGCTGGGCGGTCCACCCGTCGGTCCGGCGTCGGCCGGCGTCGATTAATCATGACGAGCGGGGCGATCTCGCTCTCGGGCTGCGATCCCAGACCGCAAACGGAACCGGGGGGGGGGGGGGGGGGGGGGGGGGGGGTAGCAGCGTCATCATCCCCGTTTTTTAATTCAATTTGCCCACCCCACCCCCACGGCCCCCCGGGCCCCAAGCAACCGGATAAGCGTGACACCTGGACCAGCAGCTCGAGCAGGGGGGGGGCATTAAGGCGGTGAGGTTATGGTTGTGTCCCACCACCCCCTCCCCCCTGCGGCTAATCCGCAAGCGCTTAGTGTCTGTGGCCCAGTGCCCAGTAGTCGACGGGACGGGCGGTACAAAACGTTGCGTTGTCATTCCCTTCAATGGGTTTATCCCCTCTCTGTCTCTCTCTCTCTCTCTCTCTCTCTCTCTCTCTCTCTCTCTCTCTCTCTCTCTCTTGCTTGCTTGCTTGCTTGCTGGCTGGCTGGCTGGCCTAGCTAAATAGGATTTGGAGCGAAAAGGTTGCCACCCCCACCCCCCCACCCCCCGCCCCCCAGGCAGCCTGTGTACCGTGAGCAGTGCACTTGGTACGGCTTCTGGCTTATTTGCTTGGTTGCGGGGCTGCGAAGGTGCTAAACTGTTCGCTCCGCTCTCGCGCTCGCGGTGCTGCTTGCGCTGCGGGGGATGAAAAGGTGTAAAGCAGTTCGCTGATGAGGTGAGAATCGATACGGCACGCTCGCTACGCACCCTCTCCCCACCGGTGGGGGTGGTTTGGGGTTTTTGGGGGGGGGAAAAGGAACCACAGCTGCAGCTGGGTGTACCATTATCCTCTCTGTGTGTCTGTGTGTTCCTCATGAGAGAGAGAGAGAGAGAGAGAGAGAGAGAGAGAGAGAGAGAGAGAGAGAGAGAGAGAGAGAGAGAGTGTGTGACGCAATATCGCTGACTGCTCCACCACCACCACCCCCTTTCAACCTCCCTTTCGGCACCCAACTGACATTGTGACATTCCTAGGACGGCGCTGAAGTACCGCGACAACCAATCAACCAACCACGTCTCCCCCGCCATCACCATCTGGACCTCCCTCAACCACCCCCCTCCCTCCGGGGCTAGCACAGCTGCTGTTTGTTCGATGGATTCCCCGAACCTCCGAACCGCGATGCTGAGCTAGCAGGGGGCTGCTTCTTGCGGTTTGATTATTGACGCACCACCACTCTCACACATACACGTCAGTGAAGGGATGCAACAGGTACGAGGACAGCACCTGGCAGCAGCAGCAGCAGCATCAGCTGGAATCCCTTTGCACTAACCTCGTCTGACCTGACAAAGTGGCCCAGTGGCCGATGTTTACGCCCGATGTTTACAAACAAAGCACCGCACGACAGTGACACGCACGACAGTGACACGCACGCACGCACGCACGCCCCGCCACCCGCTGGGAGAGCTGACCGGAAAACCCGAGGCTAACCGAGGCCCTACCGTACCGCGCCACAGTGAAGTCATTACTGTTACGGGTGCCGTTGTTTTCTTGGGTGGGCCGCACCCCACTTCCAGAGGGCGGGGGGTTTCGCATCGATCTGCACATCGGCGGATGGCTGGACGACGCCAACGCTGACGACGCTGACGATGACATCTTTTGCAACCCTTCGATACGCATCCCATCCTTCTTCTCCCGCCCCGGGACGGGAAAAATTAGCACGCCCTCGCCCCGCTCGGTAGAAAATTATGACAGTTTAACACGCCACCCCGGCATGTTAGAGTGCAGAGAGAGAGAGAGAGCAATGAGGGGTCACCCGGCGCATTCCGCATCGATGTCGATTGTCATCGATTGGCTGGTCGGGATAATTGAGTTCTCGGTGGTGGTGCTTACCTTTTTGTTTTCGCTTCGCTTCCTCCGGTCTCTCCGGTTGCTCCACTACTTAAGGGGCGGCCGATGGTGGCAACACGCAACACGCAACACGCGGCTCTGCTTGAGTTGGCTGCCGACTCCGGCCGGCCGGCGAGGTGGGGGCGGTTTGATAGAGTGTCGCAGGATACGAACTGGCCTAAACACTACGCGTCACATACGCGCCACACCAACACGCACGCGTACACACACAATGGAGCACACGGGCACGACACGCACGGCTGGTGGAGCGGGTTTGCTGTTTTGCTGTTTTGCTGCGAGTTTGATTGAGTGGCCCGGCCAGCGATCCTGTCCTGGGATGGCGGCGACGAAAACGTCAACCAGCAGTCAACTGTTGTTGTTGGGTTAGGCTGGTTTCCGGTTGCTGCTGCTGCTGCTGCTGCTGTTGTTGTTGTTGTTGTTGTTGATGCTGCCACACTGACGCGCTCTCTCAATCTCACTTCTCATCAGCGCATTCTACCCTTGCACGGGCCCCAAACCAAGCTGCTCCAGGTAGACGGGCCGCACTACTCACACACACACACACACACACCTACACACATGAGACTGCACTGCACGGTGTTCTCTTTCTCATCTCCCCGCTTTGCACTCTTCGGCTCTTTTCTTTTTTCTTTTTATTTATCAGATTATCAGACAAAGGGAACGCCACCACTAACACACAAGTGTCCTCACCTCGGTCGCTATGGCAACCCACGCGCACTCCCGAAGCGCACTCCCAAGCACACACACACACGCACACACACAGAGAGAGCGACACCGATTGATATACACTTTAGATACTTTACGCCAGGGCCCAGCTTGTTTGGGGCTGGATTATGGAATTTTTGGCTGGAGAATATGGAGGAATATGCACCAGCGGCAGATACCAGCGATACGTCCACCAGCCAAACTGCAAACGCACCGTTTTCACCAAGCGACCACGACAGTATGATGGGCCCGAGTGCCGTGAGCCGTCGATCCGATCGCGCGGCCACGGGCCATCATCGTGCGCGCTCGTGCGATCATCGGAGGGGCGCTCGCTCTCGCTCTGTCACCCTCTCTCTCTCTCTCGCGCTTGATCTTTGCCAGCTTCTCCAGCTTCTTGGATCACGATCCTTCTAGCGAGCGCCCCTCCCCCCCTCCGGCGCACCGGGGGCCCAAGCCGAAACCGAGCACGTTGCGCGTCGCTGAGGAAGGGGGGGGGGGAGCCGTTGAGTTTCGGTTCGGTTCCAGCTTCCAGGCTGGTTTCGGTAACGACGACGCACACAGAGGGATATTTGCGCTTGAAAGCCGGTCAAAACCCCCGGGGCATATAAATTTGTTTTTATTTTATTTTGCTTTGCAGACCCAATTTTAAAATGTTCTACACATGGCTGCACGCATCATAGAGAACTCAAAAAAAAAAAACAATCATAGAGAACTCAGACAATGATTGCACATTCGCTGCTACGTTATCAGTTTTAGCTGTGAAGTGGAAATAATAGCTGAAATAGGTGCGACGCGCCATTCTTGCCCAAAAAAGTTCTAGTTATAGTTAAGATAACAGTCTGTTCTTGGTATGCACAAACATCTACGAGGTTAGAAGAATATTTTGCAGTGCTCTTTACGGTTTGATTGTTTTAAAAATAATCACCACTTTTTATCAAAACTGAACCTTCGTAAAATGATATGAAAAGGTGAAAATTTCCACTTCACTTTTCGCAAAAGTCCGACAGTGCCCGCGCAAACATTCAGATAGCGTTTGAAAGAGTAGGGTCTCTAGGGATATAAAACCAGTTGTAACTATTCCTCCTGGTTCCTCATAAGCGATTTTCTAATGTTTTTGTGAAATATGGGTTTTTCAAGGACTTTTCGTCTATTTGCCGTGATTGCATTTTACTCTCCAGCCTGTTTCTTGGCGATATTTGTGCGCAGATACTTAAAAACTGCTGCAAGAAGGTTTTGGAGGCAACATACTGCAATATGTTGAGAAGAAATTAGCACAACTGTTGGACCACAACCTTCTGAAGTAGACAAAATGAAGGTGTTTGAATGGAAATTCTGAGATTCAAAGCAAATTTAAAGCAACGATGAATGGATTTCGATATCAACTGGATGATTTCAAACGTTTGCTAATGATAAATCAGTGCAATCTAGAGCGAATTTAATATTTTGGGTTAAGGTAAACGCTATAAATGGGCGACCCTCAAAAGAATTAACAGATATAAGCGAAGAAAAGAGCAGTTTCGTCACGTTTTCTTGCTCATATATGCTGGAATTGTTGGAAAACATAATGGTTTTACGATTTTAAATCGAATATCAATCATATTTACAACAAATAACACCGGATAATGCGGGTTTGGTCAGGTTTTGACGCAAACAGCCCTCTGTGCAACGTAAGGAGGCTTGTGAATCTTGGAGCCCTGTTGGCCCAGGTCGTGTCGAGCATGATCACGGCCCCCCACCACCCCCCCCTCCCCTCCCCCTCTCTTCAACCACCCTCGCAAACCCGTTTTTGTTTTTGGCGAGCACATTTGTACGTTTGCGCGTTCGAGTGCGAACTGAATGATGCGAAGCCGCGCTGCACGCTGCAAAGGGGGTAAAGTTTTGTCAAAGTTTGACCTGGTGGAGCTTTGAAAGCTTTTGCTACTGCGCTAGCGCTACCTAGCGGCTGCCCTGTGGTCCAGCAAAGTGGCGATTGGTCGGATGCTGCGCATAACCCTTCCGATTTCTCTTCCGTTCCGTTCCTCGTGCTTCCTCGTTTCCGGTTCGGGGAAAATGATTTTCATTCGAGGAAAACTCAATTTGTGGAAAGGGGCGAGGCAACAGGCGATGCGGCGAGGCGGGGAAGCGAGGATGCTTACTTAGCATACCTATAGTTACATTATGGGGAGGGTTTCTCGTGGGTTTTCCTTCCTTTTAGCACCCCCTCCCCAAAAGGTTCACAGACAAGAAAGCAACATGAACATTACATACCCCCTCCCGGGGACTCCCGGGCAGCGAGCGAGCATATGCATCGACAACGCGGACGCGGACGCGGACGCGGGTTGCCAGCTTCAGAGATCATCCTGCCGCTCCTGGCTGACCCGGGACCGGAAGTCGACGCCTACTGGCCGACTGCTGCTGCTGCTGCTGCTGCTGCTGCTGCTGCTGGGTGTGGCCTCGTTGCCAGCACGAAGTGGGCGTGTTCCGGGCAATTGTTTTTTTTTTGTGTGTGCTGCTTCCGGTGGTGCGCGATGGAATGCGCGACGGAAGGCACCGTACATGGGCCATCGCATACATCGGTGCGCGTATGTGGCCGACGACGACCCCGGTCACACTCTCCCAAGGGAATCGCTGAGGCGGAAGGAGCCGAAACCTTCCAGGCGAAACGTAAAAGGGGGAAGGAAGGGAGGTGATTGCGGTGGAGCATAAAGCCTGGCTGGCTAAAATCACGATCCCGGGTGCCCGCATTAGGTGAAATCGAATCCACCCTCCGGACGAAAATCAATACAAAGCGCCTCTTTCGGGGGGGGGGGGGGGGGCCGTTCGGTCGCACCGTGTCCTTTTCGGTTTGCCACACATACGCCAGCACAGGGGCACGCGCAGCACTTCCTGGTAGTGGTGGTGGTGGTGGTGGTGGTGGTGGTGCGGTGGTATGCGAGGCCCAAACATTTCGCTACATTTCGGGACGTCTCGCGGCGTTGGCGTTGGCGGCCCGGAATTATGGTGATGAAAATGGCAAATCAAAACAGCCACAGCAGGCAAAAGTAGAAGCAGTAGTAGTAGTAGAAGTTATCAAACAAAGTGCAATTCACTTGCGCAGCTCGGTTGCACCTAGGGCAGCTGGTTTTATTTGTCTCCAGTTGCCCTTTGCTTGAGTGCTGCAAGGAAAACAATGCCACCGTGGTGGAACATCATGGCGACGAATCACGGCTAGTTTGCTGCACTTTGTTGAAACCGGAAAAGATGGAGGGTTTGGTGATCGACAAAAAATCTCCCTTCTGTAGAGGTCCATTGGGCCAGACCAAGAGGCTAACACGGCATGGCGGCTGTGGCTGTTGAAGTCATTGGCATCGTGTAGTGCGCCCGATATCGGGATCGTTTGATGCTCGTTCGTTGACTTATGAGCGTTTCAGGGGGCGCAAAGAATTGTTCTTAGCACTCCCGGCAAAAGATCATCCGACACATCTTATTGTAAGGTAGCGCATGTGTTGGTAAAAGTCTCGTGAAATGGCAATAAACCGGGCGGGGCTTTGGTAATTTCTGGCCAAGGAGGATAATTATAAGGATAACTAGCTTGACCCCGCGTGCGTCGCTACGCGTGAAAGACAGGTGTTATCTGAAATTTTCTCACCAGGGCCGGGTGGGTGCACCAGCTGAAGGGTCTCGCAGCATTTGAACGCGCATATTTACATTTAATGTAAGTTTTTCTACATGTTGCCACAGTGGAGATGATGTTAGACATGCTTCAATTTCACGAATGATGGACGGCACGGATTTGTGACATCTCCGCGCGCGCATTTTCTCTGTCTTGTTGTATTTGGTGCGGAGTTCTTATTTCTCTGCGCCTACGTTGAATTGTTGTTTCCCTAGCTCGACGGTCCAAATTGAACCCCTTTCGCCTAGCTAACATATTAAGGATCTGCTAAGCGTAGTGTACTTGGATCTCTTTTTAAAAGTAAGTGTAAGTAAGAAAAGTAAGAAGGACAAAACGTGTAAAGTAAGAAGTGTTCGATGAATGTTTAAACCGGCTGTTGCGTCAACTGCTCACCGATGTATGGAGTAGTGTGAGCGTGTTATGGGATGGGATTAAGTAATTGGATTGAGATTAGTAAGATTACTCATGAGAGACGATCGCTCACGTGGTTCTTTGTGTTGAAGAGAGAATAAAGGTGTATTCGATTAGATAACAAAGAAATCAGAAGTCTCGTCTGTTAATTTGGAATACAGTCCACAACAGAGCTAACCCCGGCCTTCTTGTTCGTTAGCAACGCTTCCGCTGTTCATCATCCTGACTGCTAATCTCTGCGATTTAGTCGATTTTTGAAAAACCGTTTCGTCCGTTTCGGAGGAGTTTCGGTACTAACATCGTGAAAAATGGTTTTTGAATATTTAAAAAAAAGTGACTTAAGTAAAGTGAATATAGGATAGTTTATATCAATTGCCATTACCAAAAGAAGATACACACCAAGTTTGGTTACAAACGGTACAGCCGTTTCGGAGCAATTGGGACGCAAAGTTTGTGACACGAGATTTTTATATATATAGATTTTCGACGATTTTTTGTGACGCAACCATTCAACTTATTTCTCTCAAACGAATGGCATATTAAACAACAACTTTTGAAGAACATTTAGTTCCATTTTGAGGAGGATTTAATAAAAACTTCATCCATGGCATCACATTTAGGCAGTCGTGTTTTCGGATAGGTACTTTTCGGCGTTGCCCATCGTAGCTGCGTGATGGGTCATCAGAAAAATACAAATCGATGCTCGTTTGATAGATTATAAGTTTATCCAGATAGGCTCGTTCAGGTTTTGGTGAATTTTCAATTTTTCCATTTTTGGCACATTTTTGAAGTTGGAAAAATGATGCTTTTTACAATTTTGCCTATCAAAACGAGCTTTACATAATTGTTTAAAGAAAAGTATCAACAATTTTCATGAAATCTCGACGGGGCTACGTGGCAAAGACTGTACAGATTATGTGTTAAAAATTTCGAATCGATCGGTTCAGTAGTTTTTACGGTACTGGATGGGCACCGACATTGAAAACGTTGGTTTAGGGGAAAATAGCTTCAAAGTAGCGAGCTGCATTGAGCCTCGTGTGAAGCGCAGATTTTCTAGAATCAATATCTTTGCCCGGTTTGCTTCGATTGATCCCCATTTGTTGCAGAATAATTTTGAAACGCTCGCCATTGATGGAAAAATGCAAAAAATAGAGTTTGAAAAATTAAACATCTTAGTAAAAGGGTGACATTCACATAAATGTCGCTCACAAGCTTCAGGAAGCTCTTATGGTAAAAAAAAAAAACCGGAGCTCGTTGGAAATTCGCGATAATCTGTGTGATAATCTGGCGCGATAATCGGACAGCGCTAAACCCTCAACAGTTGAGTGTAAATGTTTGGAATCAATAGAAAATTTGGAATCGCACTTCCTCCTCGCGGTTCATCGCATTGTGCTGCATTAAAGCCATGGTTCTCCAACCCTAGTTTCCAATTATGCACACTTAATTGGGCGGGCAGCCCCGTCGAGGTTTTCTAAAACGTTTAAGACACTTTTTGTAACATAATCATGCAAAAACTCGTTCCTGTAATGCAAAATAGGGCACAACCAGAGCGTTTCGAAACATCAACATGCTTTAAAAAAATTAAAATGTGGCAATATATCAAAAATTAAACGGGGTTATCTGAGAAAAACTCATAATTGTAATAATGGTGTACCGATTTTTATTTTCTTTTGAATGAAAGTCTGCATGGGCGTCCGATGGACACCGCAAAAGCAAAGTGCATTTTTTATTTCAGACATGTCTCCATGTGTTGCTCCAGTTTTTGGCGCATATTTCATTAAATGTTTGCTAAGTATTCTGGAAAAGTCCAGATGTTTTCAAGAAAAGTTTATTACATTCAAAGATATAAAACATTAAGATTAAATAGTTCCACCACAAAACATTCGTTCGGGGGCTTGGCGACGAATTAACGTAATTAACGCATGTCTAAGCCGCTAAATGGTATAGTGTGACTGATAAAACGCAATAGGGGGACGGGCGGGGTGGCGAAAAATCCCAAATACCCAACCCAATTGATGTGCCAACCGGGTGCCGAGCAGCTAGCGAACATGCTTACTCGTCATTCAACCATTATCCCTATTAGCACTCATTCGCTGCCTGACGGGCAGTTGCTGGTTGATGGCACACAAAAGCAAACGCAGTGCTTGGTAACACGCGTGGCACGCTGTGCGGTCGGTCGGTCGGTCGATTTCGATTGGGAAACATGCCGCAGCGAAAAGCGAATCATTGAGAGGGGAAGTTATTAGGAATCGAAGTCGATCTTGAGAAGCCCCTGAAAGCCCCCTTTTAGAAGTGTTTGTTTTGTTATGCATTTTTGCTGCATTTTGTTCTGAGATGTGTGTGTGCGCGCGTGTGTGGTACTTCAGAAGCAGGCATCCAGAGAGAAGGAGAGCGCCCATTGGATTGCAATTTGTTGCTATTTCCCGGGCGATTCCAATTGACTGATTGGTGAACAGAGAGCTAAGAGCTCTCAGCCTCGGCGTCCTGACTAGAACAGACTGTTAAGCACAGTAACGTAGTAGCCCCGAACCAATTTATAATTACAATTTTCAATTTGTTTTAAACATTAAACAGGTAGATAAGCTACCATCATTTAATCACTTCAAATCAAACAAACTGTCAGTTGGCAATGTCTTCTTTCACCTGCAACCATTGATGGGCCCAAAATCTGAAAGTGAGGGCGCTAGAAAATAAAACAGAAATTTACAGAATAAATTGTCAAAAGGTGATAAATTGTGCTTTGAGCGATGGGTCTCTCTCTCTCTCTCTCTCTCTCTCTCTCTCTCTCTCTCTCTGACTGTTGTAAAGAGAGAAAAAAAAAACAAGAAGAGATAGATTCATCGGTCATGTGCTTCGGATGTCTCACAAAAACCCACAAAAAGACTGCCGGAATCCAGGATAGACCGTCGCCGGAAGGGCCCCAAGATGGGAAACTTCGCCTCCTTATCGCATCGGGCCGCGCTCGCTAAATCGCTCGCTGAATCGCTTTAGCTTGAAATACCTGGCGAATCGATTGGCTCCTTCTCGGAAAGCGCTCCGCTCCCGGCGAGCGTCTAATCGGTCTAATCGATCACGATTGAGACCGCAAAAACCGCACACGGGTCCTGTGAGACACGGGGCAGGATCAGGTTACGCTGGAACGGTTGCCCCGGTGCCCGAGCGGTGTGTGCTGTATCCTGAAACGTACTTATTCCGAGATTCCGGCTTGAAAGCAAACCTAAGGGACCTACGGAAGAGTGTCAAAAATTAAATAGAAACCGCGCCAATCACTCGGGTTCACCTAGATGCACAGGGCAGCTGGGGCCAGCGGTGGGACGGGGGGGTGCAGCATTAATTTGAGCGCAACTGAGGTTCGCAGTATCGCGACCAAACCATCAGCTGAGCGCCTTTTCCACCTTTTGCGGCCGTCTTTCGGTTACCGGCACGGTACGGCACGCAAAGAACACGAGAGTTTGCACACACAGTGATGGTAAATACCAAAACATACAGACAAACACATACCCTGGGAGCGTGGACGTCTCAGGACATGAAGGCGATCTCAGAACGATCTCTTCGCTAAGGTGGTCTCTACCTTTCCGATCCATTCCTGATTGCTATACGGACACACTTTTTCTCTTTTTCTTCTTCTTCTTCTTCTTCTTCTTCTTCCTCTTCTCCCCCTTCATCTGTTTGATTCCCTTAAGGGGGACTTCGGTATTTTTTTTGTGACACATATTTTGAACATTTTTCCATGAAAGCTAATCCTTTCAAGAGTAGTGTGTAAAAGTTTTGAATCAATCGAGGGAACACTGACAAAGATACAGATTTTTGAAAATCCGCATTTCATACAAGGCTCCTCGCTACTTTGAAGAACGTTTCCCGAAAACCAACGTTTTCAAAGTCGGTGCCCATCCAGTACCGTAAAAACTGCTGGACCGATCGTTTTGAAATTTTTAACACATACTCTGTACAGTCTTTCCCAGGTAGCCCAGTCGAGATATTATTAAAATTGTTGATACTGTTTTAAAAACAATTATGTAAAGCTCGTTTTTTTCTGGCAGAATCGCAAAAAGCATCACTTTTTCAACTTCAAAAATGTGCCAAAAATCGAAAAATACGAATTTCAACATAAACTCGGTGGGGCTATCTAGATAAACTTATAATCTTTCAAACGAATATCGATTTGTATATTTTAGATGACCCATCATGTCGCTACGATTGGGCACCAGGAAAAAGTACCTTTGCGACGACACGGCTACCAAAATTTGATGCCATGGATTAATTTTTCAATAAATGCTGCTCGAAACGATACCAAATATTCTTCAAAAGTTGTAGATTAATATATCATTTACTTGAAAAAATAAAGTGGAATGGTTAAGTTACCAAAAGCCGTCAAAAACGGGCCTTTTTTTGGGCCCGAAAATACCGAAGTCCACCCTTAATCTTTCCCTTACTCTCTGCAGAGGAAATAAAAAGGAGATACATTCGCATATTTGTGGTTTCCAATTATCACCTTTCGAATTGTGCCCACACCCTCCAGAGCCCCGGGGGTTCCCAGTGATCCGGACAGGACAGCATATGCTCGAGGCGCTGCTGCGAGAGAAAAAGGGGGAAGCGAACGGCGTTGCTATATCATTGAACACCCACATTTCATGTAAGCTCGTTAGCTCACCCACCCACCTGGACCACCCGCCAACCCTGGATGGGTCACGTGCCGCTGACGGCCCCTTCGATTGTTTCACTAATTTCGATTGGCATTGGCGTTGGCCACGGCGAAACGCACGGCGATTAACGCGATTGTTACAACCGATTATTTCCACGTAAATACCCGTAATGTTTCGGTTGCTGTTTTTTTTTTTTTTCGTTTCGTTTCGTTTCGTTTTGTTTTATTGTGTTTTGTTGTTTTGGTGACACGGGATGGTGGAGAGGATTGCCTACCGCAATCACACACCCGGGGTGGGGGGCTGTTCAATTGTTGAATCTGAATCACTCTCTCTCTCTCTCTCTCTCTCTCTCTCTCTCTCTCTCTATTCATTGACTTGGCCCTCGACCACGTGAGGACCACTCTGAGGCCTGTCCTCCATTTTGTAGGTGCGCTCCTAGAGAAGAATAGACGTAATAACAGAGGTGGTGAAGAAGGAGTGGAAAAAGGGGGGATGAATTCTCGCAAAATACTTGTCCCAAAAGGATCCGTTTCGGACGAGGGCGAATGAGCGCCCAAGAGGCAACTGAACTGGTTCCTGGGTGCTCCAACTCCGGTCGCTTCTTCTTCTTCTTCTTCCACCAGTCCGTTAGTTTCCCACTAGTTTTTTTTTTTTTTTTGTTTTGGGGAGAAGGACATCGAGAGCCCCAACAGCGCAGCATTACAACCGTTTTTTTTTTTTTTTTTTTGGGCGGACAATCGTTCCATTTAGGGCTAGCTTCCTCTAGCCTTACCTCTCCTCATTTCCTCCTGGCAGCACAAATTGCTGCGGACAAAGTCGAAACCCAGCTCTGGAAGCCAGGAATCCAGCGAGCGGTTGGGATAATGGGAAACAAGGACAGCGCGGCCTACTACCGGCGATTGTTTGTGCTGCTGCTGCTGCTGCTGCTGCTGCTACGTAGTGGGTGGTGTGCGTTGCGCTCGTTGAATGGCGTTTCGGTTTCAGCGGCACATTCAGCTGGACCGACCATCCGGGCGCTGTCATCACACCCGGTACGTGCCGCTCACACACTGGCTCGGAGCAGTAGTTGATTGCTGGACCATCAACCAAATCGGGTTGATTGCAGCCGCGCGCCGTCCGTGTGGCGAAGCCCTATTGTAGCCCTATTGGAGCCGTCCGGTCGTCCGTACCCATTGTTCCCGTGTCTTTGATGAGAATAACAATGGTTACCTACCTCTCCCACTCTCGCTCTCTCCTTCTGTGTCTCGTCATTCGTCAGCTAGAAGTATCGCCGTATGAAGCATACGGTTTACGGGATGGCTGCGGGATGTATGGGATGGGTACTTTTGTTGGGGACCTACGGCGTTGATGGCGAAACTTGGATTTGGTCACCATACCGCTGCCGGATGCGAAGTCTACACAGCGCGAAATTAAAATAGCACCACCATGTTTTTCGGCAGTATTTTTCCAAAAATCTTAGAAACAATGCCAGTCTCTATGTTACTTTTATTCGTGAGCTCACTAGCGATGTTTTGAACTGCTATATGGGATATATTTTCTATAGTATGAACATTAAAACTCAATTTTTAATAAAAAAAAAACCGTGCGAAATAAAAATAGCACCACCTCAGGTTAATTTTACCTTTTTCACTCATTTTAAAGAACTATGTTTTGGTTTTCAGGACTATGAAAGTGGACTCTAAGTACGTGCAATATAGCAGTGAAATCATTTTTTTTTCCTTTTGATTTAGTTCCTATGATTCCATCAGACCACCAAACTTTAAAGGGTAAAAGGGAAAAGGTAAAAATTATAACCTATTATAATCAGCGAGCTTATCTAACAGATAAATGGTTCAAATACTTCATCAAGCACACACAGCTGATGGAAAAATGTTGAAAAATAGCGATAAACTTGATCCTATCGAGAATTGTGGGAGAAAGCGGGGTTTCCGCAAAGCATAACAGGACAATGCTACAGATTTTAGTGAACGAGAAAAGATCAACATCATAAATCCGCGCAAAATTGGATCTTACAATGACGACACGTGCACGTACAACAAATGCTGACAGGTAGTGAGCACATGGAGTTACTCAAAAGACTTGGAGGACACAAACTAACTAAGCTACATAAAGTGTATTATTTGAGCTTCGCGAACAATCACATTTCCCGTCCGAAGAATTATTCCATTCTTCTCGATCATTTTAGATTAAAAAAGGTCATCCTTGATGGTTTAGATGACTTACAATACTACCAGCTCGGTTTGCGCAATGACTAGATTTAGAGATGGGCAGGAACTTGGCCGCTCAAACATTGAAAATATAGGAAAACTGTTTCCGCCCCAAGTAGGCATCCGTTGGCTTAAAGAACAATAAAAATGCAGTTTGAGGATTATGTACACATGTTAGAGATACTTTTGAATCATCATTGATGGGTCAAGACTTTGTCTTTCAACAAGATTAATGCTGCAACTCTTCATTCACAACGCACAAAACGTGGTTTGCTGATAAAAATACAGAAGCTATCGAATGGTCAACCCGTTTTCCGGATCTGAATCACATGGAAAACCTTTTGGTTTATGCTTACACGGCGTGTTTATGAAAACAGAAAGCAATTGGAATGTGTAAAAAAGGCTGAAATGTCGAGTTCTGGAGTGCTGGAAGCAGATAAGACAAGTAACGCTCGGAAAACTGCTTTTTTTTTTTTGTCTCGAAACGCTGATTTTATTGCTGAAATCGCATTTAATTGCAATCAGCTGTTTGATTGAAATCAGTTAGTTCATGAACAAGTGCCAAAAACATGATGAATTTTTAGAGAAACACCGATGGATGTTTGTTGAAAATCATAAGTGGTGCTATTTTTATTTCGCATCCTTTTTTTTAGAGTTTCCAGGATTTTCCAAAAAAACGGCTAAACCAAACAAAACAAACTCATGCTAGCATAATCCGTAACTATTTTTTAGCACATGTGGCAGAAAGCATTTGATTGAAACTTAATTATTCGTCTTTTTATAAGAAAAAAAAAACTGGGTGGTGCTATTTTAATTTCGCTCGGTGTATTGGTGCACCAGCGGTGCCACGACACTGACCGGTATCCTTTCGTTACCCCCCCTTCTTGATGCTTCGTGTTCTTCTTCGTGGACTGGCAACTGGACGCTTTCGCGCGTTCCAAAGGAGAGCACTATGATACGCGTGTAGATAAACAGAGGACCTCGAAAGATCGTGCCGAGTGCACGGGCACTGCGGGTCCGGTATACCGGCCCTCTCTGCCCTCTCTGCCCACCCCCCCCCCCCCCCTTCCGCATCTCTGGTGTGTATGTTTGGTACGTTCATTCTCGGGCGATCGAAATGCTGTCGATCAATAAGCCGATCGATACCTCTCTGTCTCTCTCTCTCTCTCTCTCTCTCTTCCTTTCCGTCCGGTTTGTTCGTCCCCGTCCTATCCGTTGTTCGTTGCCGGGGGGGTTTTTTTTCTTGTGCGCTGTACTGTGCGACTCCGCGCTGGGTAAATATTTTCCAAACACTCCACAATGTACTTCCCGCTCCCAGTGCGCTGCGTGCAAAGATGCGTCCCCGGTCCCTACCTGCCCGGTCCCTACCTGCCCTCACCCTTTCGCCAGCACGTTGGACGACTTCTTCGACGACGGAGTGAATGGCGATCGATGACGGTCCCTCTCGACGACCGGATAATCACACTCGTCGATCGCCGGTCGATGGGCCGTCTCACTTGACGCACCGCAAACAAACACATACCCGCGCGCGATATGGGTGCGTGCGTGCGTGCGTGCGTACGAGCAGCGCGCCTCCGTGTACCGCAATGTCGGTGGTCGGGAATTGAAAATAAACAGATCCTCGATCGCCCGATTGCCTGGAAATGGACCCACGGTCAACACGGGGTGGGGCAGATTGTGTGTCTGTGTTTGTGTGTGGGGGAGGGGGGGGGGGCGGGGGGGTGTAGAAAGGGCGATAGGAAAGAACTCGGGCTACTCGGGGCGGCTGGGGGATCCTCGCCGGGCCAGTGAGTCAACACTCGAGACGCTTCTGGTACGGCAGCAGCATCTCCATCACAATGCTGCCTAAGGTCTTTTTCTCTCTCGCGCGCTCTCTCTCCGCCATCCCTATACGTACCACCAAAAACCACCCAACGTGACCGGCCGTAACCGTAGAGGTGCCTGCCAAAGTGCCGATGAATGAACGACCGCGCCTTGGACTATTGTCTTTGTCTTGCCGGAGTGCCGGAGTCCCCCAGAACACCAGTGCCGACTCCAGGTGGCCGGCGACACGCTTCCTCGCGGGTTGAGCACCACGGTTGAGTGCGCTCGCTCACTGTTCTCTGTGCGTCCGGAAGTTCGCTCGCTAGAATGGACTACTACAGCTGCTGCTGCTGCTGCTGCTGCTGCTGCTGCTGCTGCTGCTGCTGCTGCTGTGTCATCGCCATTACGGTTGACGTCTTAAAGTGTGCCTGGATTGGAATAGTGGGAAAGGGGACCCAATTAGACTGAGTGGCCTCTAAGTGCACAAACACATACGGGCGTGCGCACCCCTTCCGCACACAAACATATTAGGTAGTCGAATAAATCTTTTCGTATTTTGGCAATAGATGGCTTTGGAGTCGTCTATCTCCACCGTTATAAATCACATTATGTCATATCATACCACGTTGTTTTAAGGGACATTTGATGTATCGTTTAATCAAAACAAAACAGAATTTGGAGCAGTGGCCAAACAGTTATAGCTGTTCAAAGATGAGTGAAAATAATGAAGAAATTCGCTATATTTTGAAAATGTTCTACAAAAAAGGGAAAAAAATGCCACGCAAGCCTCCAATTAAATTTGTGATGTTTAGGGGGACGATGCTGAATCAGTTCATGTAGCATAACGATGGTTCGCTTGCTTCAGTTCTGAAAATTTTGATGTGAAAGATGCACCTCGCTCTGGTCGACCTATCGTTGCTAAAGTCGATGAAATTATTGAAAGGATAGACCAGAATCGTCACATAAGCAGCCATTACATCGCTAAGGAACTAAACATTCACTATAAAACCGTTTTGAGCCATTTAAAAAAGGGTGGCTACAAAAAAAGCTCAATTTTTGGATACCGCATGAATTTTCTGTGAAAAATTTAATTCACCGAATTAACATCTCCGATTCTTTGCTGAAACGGAATGAAATCGAACCGTTTCTGAAGCGAATGGTTACAGGACATGAAAAGTGGATCAAATACGACAATAACGTGCGAAAAAGATCATGGTGCAAGAATGCAGAAGCTACACAAACAGTCCCAAAGCCAGGATTGACGCCGCGGAAGGTTATGCTCTGCGTTTGGTGGGATTGGAGAGGAATCAATCATTATGAGCTACTACAGACTGGTCAAACTATTAATTCTAGACTTTACTGTGACCAATTGATGCGATTGAAGCAAGCAATCGAAGAAAAACGGCCAGAATTGGTCAACAGAAAGGCCATCGTCTTCCACCATGACAACTCACATCTTTGCTGACTCGGGAAAAACTGGGAGAGCTTGGCCGGGAAGTTTTGATGCATCCTCCATATAGCCCAGACCTTGCACCATCGGATTTCCATTTGTTTCGTTCTATGCAAAACTCCCTTAGTGGAGTTCGGCTAGCTTCAAGAGAAGCATGTGAAAACTTCGTATCCCAGTTTTTTTAATGATAAATCACGGAGTTTTTACACTAAAGGCATTATGTCTTTGGCCGAAAAAAGGCAAAAGGTGGTAGACAATAATGGATCATATTTGGTTGAATAAAGTTGCTCGAAACCAAAAAAAATACTCCTTTGAAGTTTTACTAAAAATACGAAAAGACTTATTCAACAACCTAATAGTTGTAGCCTCCACTGTGACTGGGAGCTTCCTTCCGTGGACCTCAAAAGGTGACGTTGACTCCAGCGCGCCCGAACCCGGGACACTTACACACCCCCAGCCGATTGCTTTACGCAGCCGCAACACGCCTCCATCTTGTGCTTTTGTTTGTTTATCACCAGCAGGGTAATTACCAAGCAAGGCACCCGGGGGTTTGCGGTGTGGCACCGCTAGTGTCGCTAGTGCTGCTACAACGACCGGGTTTACGGGGCTGATGGCCCTTGTACTGGATGCTGGAGCACGATGCACCGTGATGCAGCACCAGGGGATTGTAGAGCGGGCAGATTATAGTGATCCCGTTACTGTCCCAGACCGTACCCTTCCTCCCCCCCAAAAAAGGCTGGTAATACAACGTTTGCAGGAGCCTCCAAAGGTAGCCATTACCAATTTGGCATTTGGACCAGCACCAACAACTCTCGTCACATCTCAGCACCGATCCCAGCTTCTCCATCTCCGGTGCTCTCTTCCGGCGGATAATGCCAAGCAAATTGGTCGATTTGCCGCCGGCAGATTTGCTGTCGCAGTTGTTGCTGCTCGTTATTTGCAACCACCACCCCCGGACCAGGGGTGCGTGCGTGTTGTAATTGCTATTGTGCTGCTATTGCGTGCATCGTGCACGGACGAGGGAACGAGGTCTTCGAGGCACGGAAGTCACTACCCCCCGCCACCGACCAACGCACTGGACTGGACGAAGGGCTGATCGATTTGATCTAAGGTGGCGCTGACCCGGTGCTGCTGCTCTTCCGGGGGAAAAGGGAGTACGCAGGGCAGCGTTGAGTTGCTCACGCGCGTAAAATTGACGAACGTTTTCCGGTGGCGGCGGCGGCGGCGGCGGCCGCGATTTGCTACCGCGATTCGTCGCGACCGTCAGTACGTTGGAAGTTGGGACGCGGGACGCGATTCCAACGTCGCCAACAAACGATTTTCATGTAACTCTCTCTCTCTCTCTCTCTTTCTCTCTCCCCGCTTGGTTTTCTGTGTTAATCTCTTTCTCGCTCCAGTGCTCTTTCTGTTCGCTTTCTCCCATCTAGGGCCACGCAACGTTCGCGTTTCGCTGCAGCCGACAAGAAATTCTAAATGCCGGATGTCCTTCGTCTTCGCCCTTTTTTTGGTACACTTTCTTCCCTTTCTAGGGGTGGAGGGGTCTAGCTTCCTTTGTTAGCATCCTGCTTCTAGTTTCTTCCTCGTGCTGTTTCTTCATTTTCGCCACTACTTTTCGGTCCTGCTATTGTACCTTTGGCTAAACCGGCTGTCGGTCTACCTTTCCCGGGTGTTGTTGGAGCAACGGGCACAGCACATCGCGCACGCAGCCGCGCGATACTGCCGGAGCATCGCTATAAAGCGCTGTAAATGTCGCAAATGCAAGGCCATGCGGGTTCGGTTATGCTCTGGTCGGCATTTGCCAACCGCGGAGCGGTGGAGCGTTCTTCTAATTTGAGTATTTTTTATTTTAAAATTCTGTTTACCATTAGGCATAACGCAGCAGCAGCAGCAGCAAGGGACAAGGGCTTGCTAGCTAGCTAGGGAAATACTTTAGTAATATTTGCACAACACTAAATATTGTACCGACAAGGCACAAGTACTAATCGAAAGTCAAACCAGACGTAAGAGGACACCGCACGGTATTGATTCAAGTTCGGTATTTTCGGGCCCAAAAAAAAGGCCCGTTTTTGACGATCGTTTGTGACAGAAGCATTCAACTTTATTCTTTCCAGTAAATGGCATATTCATCTTCATCTTTTGAAGAATATTTAGCTCTGTTTTGGGGAAGATTGATTAGAAACTTCACCCATGGCATCAAATTTCTGAAAGTGCGCCTGCGACAAGGTACTTTTTCCTGGTGCCCATCGTAGCGACATGACGGGTCATCTGAAATATACAAATCGATACTCGTTTGAAAGATTAAAAGTTTATTCAGGTAGCCCCGCAGAGTTTGTGTTGAAATTCTTATTTGTCGATTTTTGGCAGCATTTTGAAGTGGAAAAAGTGATGCTTTTTGCGATTCTACCGTAAAAAACGAGCTTTACATAATTGTTTATAAAAAAAAAGTATCAACAATTTTAATCAACAAAGACTGTACAGAGTATGTGTTAAAAATTTCAAATCAATCGGCCTAGTAGTTTTTTCGGAACGATGGGCACCGACTTTGAAAACGTTGGTTTTGCGGGAAACGCTCTTCAAAGTAGCGAACCGCATGGAGACTTCTATGAAAGGCTAATCTATATCTTTGTCAGTTTTGCTTCGATTGATCCAAAAAAATTATACAATGTTCTTGAACAGATCAGCATTCAGGGAAAAATGTTCAAAATGTGTCGCGAAAAAAAATTAAACACCGAAGTCCCCGCTTAAACAAAAAAAAACGACAGCAGTAAAAAAAGGACCCGTGTATGAGTATACGAGCGTGACAAAGACGCAGAGGTAGATGTAGTGAACGTGCGAAAATCAGTCTGAACTTCAGGAAAAGTTACCTAGTACTGTATCTTCAGGATATCAATCGATGATCCATCTATTCTTGTTACTCGAAGATGCCCAAGGTGACTGGTAGCGGTTGCATCTGATCCGAGCATTCGAAACTCAGTGGAACCATTCCGATTGGAGGTCTAATACTGCTGTGTCGAAAAAATAAGATGACATTCGATTTATTTTGAATCTTCCTGTTTTATTCCTTCAAACCATTTTCATTCCCTTCAAGAAATCTTCCTCCAATGCCAATTCCACTTATGCCGACGGATTTTGCAGTTTTCAAAACACTTGAAAAACTCGAATTTAGGAATCAGCTCCTTCTTCGCAGCGGCTTGATTCGGCTCTATCGCTTCAAAACGGAGTCCCCGGAGCGGTCTTTTGAGCTTTTTCGATAGCCAGAAGTGACCCATGGTGCTTTGCTTGATGCAAAGAAGCGGTGGTTGCGGAAAGATATGAGCGTTGGAGTCCCAACACATTTTTAAAATTAAAATTTTGAAATATAATTAGCGTACTATCTGAATATGTCAATAACATCAGCAAGGTCGCTAGTGGTTAATTGACAGTTTTGCAACATCGCCTAGGACGTTTTTCGTCTTCAACCCGTTCCTGACCTTCCTGGAACCCTTTTTACCGCTCATAAACATTTTTATTTAACT